>NC_141536.1:55592498-55722498 GCF_021556685.1 Rattus norvegicus | reverse complement strand
TTATAGCATATGCTTATTGCAAAGTGTTTCAAAACTACAGAAAAGTACAATAAAAAAAAAAACCAAACAGACAAAATTGCTAACCATCTGTCCACCCAAGGACAGACACACTTGACATGTTGGTCACCACCTTATCACCCCTTTGACTTCTCTATCAGTTACCTGAGGCTGTTTTGTTTGCTTTTAGAAACAGTGTCACAATGTAGCCCAGACTAGCATGAACTTGGAAGCCTTCTTGCTCCAACTTTCCAAAGTGCTAGGATTATAGGTGTGCACTGTACCAAGATGTCTGGCTTTACTTAAGATTTTTTAAGGAACTACATCACATGATATCATTAATTATAACTACATATGTGACTTCTTTATCTCACCAACATCCATTGGTGGTCTGCGCTGCCTTATAACTACACTAATAAACAAATCACATTAGTTCTCTGTCCTCCTCACAGGGCTGCACTCCTCAGTGGGACAAGTGTCATGTGACTCAATAGTAACTAGACAAATGCAGGCTGAGTAAGATGAGCAGAAGTGGGGAGGCCGTGGGTGGGATGAAGAGCCCATTCTTCGGCTATGGCACAGCCAGAAATGGTTTGTCTGGCTTAGTGATCGTCAACTAAAGTCTGAAGGAAAGGAAGGTGCATCCACAGTGTGTCTGGGAACACCAGAGGGACTGACATTGAGGCTGTCTCAATACTGAGGCTGAGAACATGGCTGGGAGAGCTTCAGGACTCCAGGGTGGCTAGAGAGGAGGAGGTCAAATGGGAGGGGTCAGGGGTGAGACAACGGGAAAGCTTTTGCACGTGAACAGACTGTGGCCACACTATGGCCTGCCTTGTTTCACTTACATCAAGTGCATTGTCCTCGGGCCATAGTTCAGAGATGACATGTGCCCCTCCCCCAAGGCACATATGTGGAACCTGTGGGCTGACGAGATGCTGTGACGCCTTTAAGAAGTGACGCCTAGGAGAAGAGTTAGGCCATCAGGGTGTGACCTAAAAGAGAGCATTGGGGCTCCAGCCCACTCCCGTTTCTCACCTGTCTCCCAGCTGTCCTGAGTGTGAAGGAAGCCTCTGCCACGTTGTCCCTACCAAAGGCCCAAAGGTAATAAAAGGCCAACAGACCATGGGCAGAAAGATTGGGAACCCAAATAAGGTCTTCCTCCTTTTGACTTCAAAATGTAATTTTTTGCTGAGCACAGTGGCTCACACCTGTAATCCTAGTCCAGAGGGCGGGAGGGGGCTGCGGCAGATGGATTGTGAGTTGTAATGATAAATGGCGATGTAGGATAGTAATCTCAGATACTCGAAAGTCTGTGGCAAGAGGTTTAAAATGTCAAGGTCAGCCTGGGCTGCAGATTGATTCCAGAGCTAGCCTAGGCAACTTAGTAAGATCCTGTCTTAAAAAGTAAACAAGGGGGGGGGGGTGTTGGCAAGTAGAGCATAATGTTAGAGTGCTTACCCTGGATTCCATCCCTAGTACCTAGTACTTGGGAGGAAAATTCCTTGTGTTTTTGCTGCTCTAAAAGACTGGACTGCTATAACAAAAATATATCAATGTCACAATACAATGGAGAAAGGAAAATTCCTTTCTCACCCAACAGACACAAATGAGGGTGCCCATGAGGGTTGCTCTGTCTCTAAGAGACCCACTGCTGCTCCACAATCTTTTGGGGGCATGAATATTGTCTACGCAGCACAGTGACATGGCCTCTATGTCCCTGTGGCCATGTAGCAGGCAGTGGACAGGGAGAAAGAATATGGACAGGACACCCTCAGCCTTCAGCTTAGGCCTAGGGATGAACGCTCTGCCCACCTCCCACTGGAAAGCTCCGTCACTCTGCCACTTACCAGCAAGAGGAATGAGGAAACAGTCACCCATTTCCCGGAAGGAGAGGCCAAGTTTGGGAATTTTTCCAAGGCCAACCATGGTGGGATCATCAGGAAGTGGGAAAAACAGAGGATCAACAATTTAACAAGGGATGTATCGTCAGGCGCTGTAATCCCAGCCCTTGGGAACCCGAGGCAGAAGGATTATGAGTTCAAGACCAACATAGCAAGACCCTGCCTCAAACAGCCAATGGCTAGGCATATAACTTGGTGCCAGAGTTTCTGCCCAGCATGTGCAATCCCTCATGCTGGGGAAAAAAAAGGAGGGATGTCTAGTCACCACACAAGTTCTGGTGCCTCTTCTCAGCCCTTCCTGTCGCTGTTGCTGTGAAGGTACGAGACAGTGGCACATTTGATCAGCCATGCTGTCTCTTCTTGAGCAGTAGACAGAAGACTCACAATGAACGAATCAAGCTGACCATAGCACACCCTCATCTTCACCTCTGAAGACAGCACTTTGGTGTTAGGCTTCCATAACGGCAGCTGAGGCTCTGTGCACCAGCCTGACCCTGTTCTGAAGGAAAGGCTTTCTATTTATGTCATCAGAGCCAGCTGTCTACACCAAGCCTGTGTAGACAGTCACATCTGCCCTCCATTACATAAAGCCAGCATATGGCACAAACGGCGCGTTGCTTGTAAATATCTAGTCTCCTTTTTTTTTTTTTTTTTTTTTTTAGCTTCTTTCTCCCCAAATAGAAAAAGCTTTTTTGCTTCATAGCCCAGGCAGGCCTGGAATATATGTTTTCTTATTCTTCATCTTTTAATCATTTTATGTGAATGGGTGTTCTGCCTGCCTACATGCATGTCTGTGCACTTTGTCATGGTCCTCCCGTCTCCACCTCCTGAGTTCTGGCTCTACAAGCATGCACCACCCAAACCAGCTAGTCTCCTTTGTTGGAATACTGTGACAGTTTACATGGCCACTCTCTCTGAAGGGCACGCATTTCTCACTAGCTCTTCCACGGGATGTGGCCATGTGTCTAGGCTCTGGCTAAGGAGTGTGAACTGGGGGCATATGGACTTGATGCACACAATACGTCCTTAAACAGAGAGGGCACATCCTTCCCCTCGGCCTCTCCCCATTCTTTTCATCTAGAACATGGACATAGTACAGAGCAAGTGGGAGGGGGAGCCTAGGTCTCCGATAGACCTAAGAGCTAGGTCACACCAGGCCTGGAGCGTAGATAAAAATGAAATAGCGTTCTGCTTTGTAGGACCAGCCTCTCCAACAGCAGCTGAGCTCCGATCTGACTCCTTCACATCTTGCAGAGTCCTTCTGGTCTCCAGCCAGGTCAATGTCAGGTGGCTCTTTGGCAACTTGTCTTAACTGCTCTGGCCACAGTTGGGACTCAGCAGCCGGGTGCTGCAGGGTGGCAGAGGGATTCACTCTTCATCCCCTCCCAACATGTGTTTGACACATGCTGTGTGCCTGGCAGGGGGCGAAGACCTTTGGGGCCTAACAAATGAGGCGTTTCTTTATCTCTCTCTTTTTTTTTTCTTTTTCTTTAGAAGCCTTGTCTAGCTGGGCACCGTGGCTTATGGCTTTCTCAAGGCAGATGTAAGTAAATCCGTGAGTTCAAGGCCAGTCTGGTCTACAGAGCAAGTTCCAGGGCAGGTTGGGATATACAGAGAAACCCTGCGGAAGAGGAGGAGAAAGAGGAGGAAGAGGAGGAAGAGGAAGAAGAGGAAGAAGAGGAGGAGGAAGAGGAGGAAGAGAAAGGAAGAGGAGGAGGAAGAGAAAGGAAGAGGAAGAGGGAGAAGAGAAAGAGGAGGAGGAGAAAGAGGAAGAAGAGGAGAAGCAGCAGCAGCTGAGTCAAATTTAAAAGGTTTAAAATTTTGAAAATCAGTCACAGCACAAGCCTGTAACCTCAGCACTGAGAAAGATGAAGGAGGAGAATCCTAAGTTCCAGGCCAGCCTGAGTCACATAGCAAGCCCTATCTCAAATAGATAATGAAATGAAATAAACAAAGCCAGAGATCTGTAGCCCTCAGAGTAAGCCATAGATACACAAGAAAGGAAACCAGCAAAGCTTAGACTCTCTGGAAAGAGCTTCCTTCTAAGAGCTTCCCCCCATTGTGTGCTAAAGGAATGTGGAGGGACAGACAGAGGGAACAGGCCTGGCTGCTGAGGCTACTGGGACTATAGATGTGGTAAGACCAAGGCAAAGAGTGATCTACTCCCCATAGCCCCATAGCCGGAGGTGACTTCTCTCTACCTTGCTGGGCAGCACACCCGGAGGTCCAGATGTGTTCTGGGGCTTATCTCTCCAGCCCATCCCTGCTCAGCTAACTCCACTCTTCCTCTGTGTCCTAGGGGGCAATATTTTCTTCTTTGCGCCTGATTTTTTTTGACATAGTAATGAATTCTTTCCTTGTCATCTCAGAAACATGTGCTGTTGTCAAAGGAGACAAATGCATCGGGCAGGGTTAATAATCCTTAGCTAAAAGGTGCTTTGCATGTGTGAAAGAATTAGCTCTAATTTCATCTCTGGTGAGGATTAATTAGTTCATCTTGGGAAAGAGGTTCTAGTGGTGGAAGGAACATCAAAACGTGGGGGTGGGGGTGGGGAAGGAACTTGGAGATTATTGGCTTTAAAATGCTCTGCTGGGGGAGTTGGGAAGAGTGTAACAGCCAGAGGGGCTGGAGGATGCCAAGGAAACAAGGAAACACAGCAGGACTGACGACTCACACTGACTGTGACAGTGTGCACAGGGCCTGCACGGGTCTAAGCCAGATGGGTTCCCAGCACTGAGAGGGGGCGTGGACACAGGCCCCACCCCTAACCCAGAAGCTATCCCCAAGTGATAAATACAAGGGAAAATGTAGCTCTCTCCATCAGTCTCACTGGGGATACAAACTAGTCTTAAGGGCAGGCACCATTCCCAGCAGTAGATGGCCAACACAAATCAAACTCAGTGGCATCTTCTGGATGTTCTTTGTCCCATAGTGCTCTATCAGGGCATTGTTGTTAACTTTACAGGTCTTTTGCATATAAATTATGGCCTTCAGTTTTGTGTCTTGGGGGACTTATGTGGGTGAACATGTGTGTTTCTGAGCCTATATGTGTTTCTTGTGCCTTTTCTTTGGCTCCTTTTCTTCTGTTTGCTTTGTGCTATTCCAGTTTGTTTTTATTTTTTTAATTGCAGGCTTTCTTTTTTTTAAGATTTATTTATTTATTATATATAAGTGCACTGTAGCTGTCTTCAGACACACCAGAAGAGGACCTTAGATCTCATTGCAGATGGCTGTGAGCCACCATGTGGTTGCTGGGAACTGAACTCAGGACCTCTGGAAGAGCAGCCAATGTTCTTAACTACTGAGCCATCTCTCCAACCTGACAGTACCCTTTTTTTTTTTAAACTGGGAGTATCTTTTTCTCTTTTTAAAGTATAGAGTAGAGTTTATTTAGGACATGGGGAGGGGAGTTAAGAGGGCAGTAAGGCAGAGAAAGAGAGAGTAGAGTAGAGAAGGGGAGGAGTAGAGGGTGGCCATGAGCACATGGAGAGAAGGGGGAAGGGGGAGGGGAAGAGAAGGAACAAAGAGGGAAGAGGGGAAAGGAAGAGAACAAGAGCTGGGAGGATCTTTTAAATGCCAAATGAATTCTTTGTTGTGTTGCACAATGTAAGCCTGAGATCACAGAAATAAATATGTCTGTTCTTCTTTCTCATGTCTGAACTGTAGAGGATCCCACAATAAAGAGACTGTGAATGCAACCCCCTCCACCCCGTCCCTCAGCTTTTACTATCTAAAGTGAGTCACAAGTGGCTTTTAAACCTAGATGTATCCTCAGACTGAAATCACTGTTTAGCCAATGGCGCTTTTGGGAGCCCCTTTGCAACACTAGCCAATGACGGTGAACCCAAAACCAAAAGTGAAGCACTTTCGCCTTACAAAAACACTTGGAGACTTAAGTGCAACCAATTTGGCTCATTTCTCCAGGGCATCCTTTAAAGGAAACTAAATATGAGGAGTCTTATCTGGTTTTCGCCTGGTCCCCTCTTCTAGTCTATCAGTCAGTGAACTGACTGGCATATAGTTGACATCTGCATGAGGCACCAGAGAAACAGGGAGCGCAAGGCTGCCGTGAACTGTAATTATTCATTTCAGGATCTGGTTGTCACATGCACTCTTTCCCTAAATTCAGTCTTCCTCCTCCTTCTCCTTTTTCTCCTCCTCCTCCTCCTCCTCCTCCTCCTCTTCCTCATCCTCTTCCTCCTTTAATTTCTACCTCTCCTCCTCTTCTTTCTCTTCCTCTTTTTCCTCCCCCTTCTTCTTTTTCTTCTCTTCTTCCTACTCCTTTTCTTCTCCTCCTCCTCTTCCTCCTTCTTTTTCCTCCTCTTTGTTTGTCCCCCCCTTCTTCTTCCTCTTCCTTCTCCTCCCTTTTGAACCAGAAATCTATGTAGCTCTGCCTCTCCTGAAACTCATGTAGACCAGGCTAGCCCCAAACTCAGAGATTTACCTGCCTCTGCCTCTGCCTCTGCCTCTGCCTCTGCCTCTGCCTCTGCCTCTGCCTCTGCCTCTGCCTCTGCCTCTGCCTCTGCCTCCCAAGTGCTGGGATTTGGTTTCTTCTAAAGCAAGCAGCTTAAGTCACACAGGGGCTAATTTGCTTGGACTTGCATTTGCTGATGGGAAAGCCTACAGCTCCAGAGTCCTCCATCAGGGCTTTGTGAGGCAGTGGGGTGCCTGAGAATCAGACTCTGATCTTCAAGACCCTCCTAGTAACTTCTAGTGACTGCCAAGGCTGCTCACCTTTTGGCATGCTTTGTGTGTCTGGCTCCTACCTCACCTGAGGAACAGGGCTCGCTGTACAGTTGGCAGGTGATGCACAAACCAATCTCTCCAGGATTCCACACTTGATCTTAGCCAAAAGGCAGAGAAGCGATCTCTCCAGGATTCCAAACGGTGGTGTCTTGTAATATCACTGTGAAGGCGTGGTTATGAGTAGACTGCAGCTGACAGGAGACCTGACATACAGTCAAACTTAATGTCTCCTGAAACACAAGGGACCCTGAGAAGAAAGGTGCCTGTATATTCTGCAATTTGTAAGGACATGCTGGGGCTTGAATGTCCCTCCAAAACTCACTGCTATTCCAACGCCACTACAACAGTAATTTTATTTTCAGCTTGTTGCACCTGAGTGTTTGGCCTGATTATATATATGTGCACCATATGCATGCCTGGTCCCTACAGAGGTCAGGAGAGGCCATCAGATGCCACAGAACTGGGGCTATAGGCAGTTGTAAACCAGCATCTGGGTGCTGGGAATCAAATCTAGGTCCTCTGGAAGAGTAGCCAGCGCTCTTAACCAATGAGCCATCTCTCCAGCCCCACTGCTGTAGTAATACTAAGAAGAGATTAGGTGTCGGATGTGATAATCCCAGTTCGGAAGGCAGAGGCATGCAGATCTTTGAGTTCAAGGCCAGCCTGATCTACAAATCAAGTTCTAGAGTTCTAGGGCTACACAGAGAAACCCTCTCTGTCTTGGAGGGAGAAAAAGGGGATTAGGCTAAGTGTGGTGGGGCATTTGTTCCTACCACTGGGGCTTTGATGCTACCACTGGAGCAGCAGAGGCAGGTGGATCTCTGAATTTCAGGCCAGACAGAGCTACTTAGAGAGACCTTATCTCAACATTAATAATTATAACAGTAATAACCATTATAATGTTAATTTTGTATTAATAATAGTATTATAAATTTAATTAAATTTTACAAAGAAGTGATTAAATCATGAAGGTTCTGCCCTCATGAATGAATAAAAGTCATTACCCAGGAGAGTAGGCTTCTGGGCAAACTGATAGATTCGCCCCATTTCCTCACATTGCTTCACACAGCTTTGTCCTTCATCTTCAGATGCAGACACAGGCCCGGCCAGATGCCAGCCCCGTGCTCATGGCTTCTCAGCCTCCAGAACTGAGACATAAATGTCTTTTCACTAGAAATTACTCGGCGATAGTCCTCTACAGCAATACTGAATGAAGCCAGAGGGAGGCGGTGAGAACTCCCTGGGGGAGCCAAGGAGCACTGGGACAGTACCGCCAAAAATGTCTCAGATGAGAGTAGAGCTGGAGGCCCAGAGGAGCCTCCGTACACAGCAGCTTCTCTGCCTACAAGGCAGTCCTGTGTTTTGCAGGTGGCTGAAAATGGAGCCTCAGAACGAAGCTTTCTACATACAGAGCTAAACGTAGCCAGGGAGACTCCAAGAAGCTTCTGACGTGGAGAAGGGCAGCAAGGAAACTGCAGGGAGGGCCTATTAGCACAGGATGCAGTCGGGCTGAGTGCAAATCTCCCCTCTGTCACCACATGGTCAACTGTGTGTCCTTAAGAGGCTGGCTTGTGCCCGTTCACTCACTGGTCAAGAGCGATATGGAGGAACTGTTGGCATCCCTCCAGTATCTACCCCTGCCTTCTCCCAACAGGGCGCAGATACAGAATGCTGTTACAATGCTGGCCAGGAAACAACATCCCAGCCTCCCGGGAGCTGGGTATAAGTAGGTGAGTTGGTGACATCTGTGCTCCATATTTATTTATTATCATTTTAATTTTTCTTTTTCTGGTTTTGTGTGTGTGTGTGTGTGTGTGTGTGTGTGTGTGTGTGTGTTTTGTTGGGTTGGTTTTGTTTGTTTGGCTGTTTGGTTTTGTTTTTTGTTTGTTTTTTGAGACAGGGTCTCATTTTGCAGCTCTGGGTGTCCTGGAACTCACTATGTAGATCAGGCTGGCCTTGATTTCACAGAGATCCACCTACCTCTGCCTCCGGAGTGCTGGGATTGAAATCATGAGCCATCATGCCAAGCTCTTTATTTATCAGAAGACAACCTATGACAATTGGATCTTTCCATCATCTGGGTTCTGGGGATTGAACTCAGGGAATCAGGCTTGGCAGCAATCACCTTGACCCACTGAGCCAGCCCAACAAGCACAAATTTGGGACTCATTGGCTTTTCCAAATAGTTATTCATTTTTAATTGTGTGTGTGTGTGTGTGTGTGTGTGTGTACATGTGTGTGTACATGTGTCTGGATGTGAGAGCAGGTGCCAATGGAAGCCGGAAGCATCTGCTCCCCTGGAGATTGCTATGAGCTGCCTGATGTAGGTGCTGGGAATTAAACTTAAGTCTTCTGAAAAAGCAATCCTCATTCCTAACCCTCTGAATAGTTCTTATGAGACCTCAGGCAAGTCACCTTTAGCATCCCAGTTGCTCATCCATTGCACAGAGTAGTCATACCCCATAGAAGTGATGACATTCTGAGGAGAGTGTGGAGGCCTAGTGCCCGCCCTGAAACCTCTTTCATGCTGGCCTGTCAAGGTCAGCGACCACCGCCATCACTGCCTGGCCCAGCTCCCAAAGGTCAGTGGGCTTGGGCAAAGCTAGTGGTTACCTCGTAGGCTTGCTGTAAGAATGTCATGAGTCTTAGCAAATGTTGGTCTCTCCCCGTGTAGCCAATGACAAACCTTCCTCAGTGAAAACACATGTGGTTATGAATGTGGTTTAGAGGACGTTTGTGTGCGGACTTCAGTGTTTCTTGTATCACACCCTGGGTCCCTGTGGTGAGGTGTGAAGAGTGAGGGGGCTTGGGGAGCAGCTCAGCAGCAACGGAACACTGTCCTAGCATGTGTGAAGCCCTGGGTTGGTCCCAAGCAAAAACAACAGCAACCACAAAAAAAAAAAAAAAAAAAAAAAAAAAGACAGACAGACAGACAGACAGAAAGAAAGAGAGAAAGAAAGGAAGGAAGGAAGGAAGGAAGAAAGAAAGAAAGAAAGAAAGAAAGAAAGGAGAGAAAGAAAGAGAAACCAAACCCTGAGGAAAGTGACCTGAATGTAATATTTAGAGATCAGGTTTCTGGGTCATGAGTAGAGACTAGTTAAAGGACTGGAGCCAGAGCTTCCGCGTTGAATCCTGGGGTCTTCACAGGAGGAGGAAGAAGATATATATTCTCTCTCGTTCTCCCCCCTCCCCCGCCCCATCTCTCACTATACAATGCCCCATACCACCTTGGTACTCTTTTAACAAGCGGGTCATCACCACATGGAGGCCTTTGACGTTGCTCTTCCGGAATCACGAGCCCAAACAAACCCCTTATTGTTAAAACTTATTCTGTCTGTAGTTCTGCGCCATTGGCAGTCAACGACTTGATTAATACACTCACATTTGGGGATCTATTTTAATTCACGTTATTAAATAGAACTCTCCCCCGCAGCCCGCTTCGTGGCTTTTGCAGAGCGAATGACAAATCAGCTTTGTGTGCATGAGTTTTGGAAAGATGCTGGCTTTGCCAGGCGGTGCAGGCAGCATGCCCTGAGCGCAGGATGTGTACCACGGGAATACTTCCAACCCAGCGGCCGTCTGCCAGGAGCTGCAACTCCACACATAGGAGAGCAGACAAGAAGCACTGTCTCTCCAAACCAGGACTTAAAAATGATGATCTTGTCTCATCCCAGGCCTGTGTTGGCCAGACTTCCCTGCCATTAAAAGTGCTCCATTCCAGCTGCTTCAGAGAAAGGAGTGGTGGTTTATTTTGCAGCTTGCTGTGCCAGCACAGCATGGAGCAAGCATTCAAATGCTGGGTTTCCTCTTTGCACAAAAGACTCTGGGCAAAACAAAGCCGGGATGAGCAGGGTCAAGGGCTTCGGGGGCCCGAGTGGTCACTTACCTGCAACAAAGGCAAACCAGAGCTGGCTGGCCACCGTTCTGTGGGTCTGGGGGGGAAGTATGTTTCCATGGTGATGGTTCGGCACCAGCCCCAGAAGCCAGTGCGAGAGACCCCAGGTGCAAGGTGCGCTTCCTGAGGCGGAGGGGAGGGAAATTCAGAGAGAATTCGCACAGGTTTGTAGGATTTCCATGTTTTGTCTGAAAGAGGTATTTCTAGCTCGTCTTATGTTGGAAAATTGTGTTCACAACTCTGAACTCTGAACACAGTAGACTTACCACATCCTGAATGTCAGAGATCATTTAAAATCAGAGGAGAGGGAAGGAAGCAGAGTTGAGACACACGCTGTTGTCCAATCAGAATCTGACAGAAAGCATTCGAAAATGATCTGTTTTTAGAGACATACGGAATACTCATTAGGAGGAGAGACCAGGGACCGGTCCTGCTCTATGACAGGTTTTGTGGAAGACACTCACCAGTGTAGAGAAATCATTTGGTCTCTTGGTACTTAAGATTAGATCACGGATTACCACGAGTGAAGAGACATAGAATTTCATGTTGGGGGGGAAAGCAGGAAGAGTGAGTTCACACATTAATTTGCAATACTGAATATTCAAATCTTATTTTATTTTAATTTTTAAGATTTTAGTTTTCTGAGACTGGACCTCTCTAAGAGAAGGCCCTGGCTGCCCTGGAACACACTAAATACACCAGGCTGTACTCACACTCACAGAGATCCACCCACCTCTGCCTCCGGAATGCTGGGATTAAAGAAAGGTATTCGCCAACACAGCGGGCCATACGCGCGCGCGTGCTGTGGACTTCATTGTGACATTTCCTACCAAGAGTGACAACGAGGTTTAAAACCCATGGTACCAGAAAGTAAGGATAAAGGTTTGCATTGCTCATCCTGGGCCCTTGGTGCCTGGTACAGAAGGTCCTCGGGAAATGTCAGATGAACTACAGTGATTTTAAAAGAATTGAGAGCTAGGTATGATATCACACACCTTTAATCCTGGCACTAGGGAAGCAGAGGCAGGCAGAGTTCTGTGAGTTCGAGGCCAGCCTGGTCTACAAAGTGAGTCCAGTGTCCTGTACTGTTATGCAAAGAAACCTTGTCTTGAAAAGTAGATAGAAGATAGATAGATAGATAGATAGATAGATAGATAGATAGATAGATAGATAATTGAGGGCTGTGCTATGTTCTGCAGTTGCTTCTGGCAAAGATTCACATGCCAAGCTCTTTTTGACAAACCTCAGACTTGAGCAAGTAATATTTCCCCATAGTCAATGTGAACATTTCTTCTCTTGGGCAGGGATGACGAGAGTATATCGTGTGCCTTATGCCATCTCATCATCATAGCAAGTGTCCAAAATCAACACCGGGACTCCCATGTGTCAGCTGAAGCAATGGTTGTTCAACAAAAGGTATTTGTTGGAATCCTAGCCATCAAGGGGCTCAGGTTTAGGAACAAGGCTGACACAATGCACACCCCAGGTCCTTACTCTCCAATGGAATGTAGCAGCTGCCATCCACAGCCCCTGGGAGAAGGAGGTGAGGGCACAGCAAGGATCCCACTCGTTTACGGGTGAGAACTCTTTACTTTTAATTAATACAAATATTTGTACATATTTATGGGGTGCATTATGTTAATTTGATACATGCATGCCACCCATCTGATCAAATCAGAGTAATTGACATTTCTACCTCATCAAACATCAATCATTCCTATGTACTGGGAAACTTCAAATGCTTCTAGTTATCTTGAAATACGTAACAAGCGGAGGTTGAACACAGTGATTGCCTGCTATGGACTCCTCGGGCTCAACCAGATCCAGGGACACAAAGTCTCACCTATTCCTCAACTATTGGCTCCCAAGCCCAGCAGATCTAGGTTGCCTCTCTGGTGGCCCCAAACAAGACACTGCACCCTTGGGCTCACACAAGGCATCCTGCGGTATAGAGTCTCCCTCAGGGGCACACTGGTAGTCATTTGAGGCTGTGACTCCTGACAACCCCACTCTGCTTCTGTTTCAGGCTTGACAGCCGTGGCCTGAGAGATAAAGAACTCAGGTAATAACTACCAAAGCGTGAGCAGCCAGGCCCCTGCCATCACATTCTTACACCTGGCAGTTCCCAGCTTTCTGGCCCCGAGTGATGAACTCCTGAAATCCAACAGTTATTTCATTAAAATGGTGTCACATCATTTGCTTTTATGACCCCCTCTTTCTCAGATCAGGGGTGAGGTGGGGTGGGTGGTGCTGCTTGAGAGACTGAAGGGTTTGCCAAATGAGCGCTCTGCATTTACTCCCGGGGCCCTAGTTCCCTGTGAGTCCAGCTATTTGCTCCTCCATTTCTTCCGTGTGTCTGGAGGGACCAGGCACTGTAAGAGGTTGGCTTTTATTTACTGTTCTGTCCTTACCATGGGTTCTTCAATGCTCAGCTCAGAGGACACTAAATTCCACTTAAGAAAAGGGAAGAAGATCCAACTGTGGTGACATTTGCCTGTAATCCTAGCACGTAGAAGGCTGAGGCAGGAGGATCACCAGAAGTTCTGGGTCACTCTGGACTACAGAGCAAGGCCCTAGCTAGGCATCATCTCCTCCCTCCCACCTTTTTTCTCAGTATTGGGTCCCGTGAGTGCCGGGATTTCAGACACGTACCACTGTGTCCACTCTTGCTCCCTTTCAAAGTCCAATTCAAGTAGAAAGGTTGAACCTGACTCCAGAGACGCAGGGGTTTCTTAAATTCCAGTTTGGCTTCTGCAGCTGGATGCTGCTACCAACTCCAGACATGTGCTGGGAAAACATGTCTCTCCTGGGAGTTTCCCTAGGCCTCTGATGCGCACCCTTTAAATGCAGTCTTGGAGTGTTTAACTTTCCTGACAGATTCACACAGAGCATTGAGTGCTAAGAGGAGGCTAAACACCATGCCAGAAGATATGCCCATACCAGATCCTCCACAGCATCCCGTGCCTCTGCTGAGCTTGCCCCCACAATGCACAGAAGCACAAGGACACTTTAAATACTTTCTCCCCGGTGCCCATGTTATCTGGGATGTACACTCGAGCACCCTGGTTCCTGTCTGGTGAACCACATAGAGACCAAAGGACTAAGAGCTAATGTAATTGGTGGGAGTCATTTCCAGAAACACACTGTTGGGGACATATGAAGATATCTGTGTTCTAAACAGGAAATCATAATAATCAAACCAACATAGCATCCAAATTACTTTAGGGAAAATGACTGTTACAAAATCAGATTACAGGCACTCCAATGCCCCCTGTCAGCTATCGAAACTGGCTTCCTTTTTCATTACACCTCATTATTTTGGTCATTTCCCTGCTTATTCTAGATCGCGTTTTTAACTACTCACGATTT
The DNA here is from genome assembly GCF_021556685.1 of Rattus norvegicus. Lineage (NCBI taxonomy): Eukaryota > Metazoa > Chordata > Mammalia > Rodentia > Muridae > Rattus > Rattus norvegicus. The sequence continues at coordinate 55,708,586 of NC_141536.1, read as the reverse complement.
CTATAATTTGTGCATAAAATAGCACCACCGTACTTAAGCCTCCTCTGAGATACAGCTTGACCCAAGTAGGACAAAAGGAGCTATAACATTTACTAGCAGGAGCCACACAGACCCAAGTGAAACATGTGAAGGCCTCCAAGATTAAAACAAATCTAAATTGGGCCCAGAGGAAGGAAATGCATACGCCTCCAAGGCTGATGGGAAATCAGCTTTGCAAGTGTTTTTATTTCAAGCACCCAGACTCCCGATGCTTATATACAGGGATGGCGTTGAAAGTGGAAGGTCCATTAACAAGCTTCTGCCAAATGTGACAACTGAGCTAGCTAGAATGTGTAGGTGAGATGGGGGGAAAGGCAGAAGATAGGGTGGGAAGGGCGGTGGAATGGGATAACCTCATGGGCTCTACAGCTGGTCAGAAGGCCAGGTTGTTCATTCCTGTCAGGGCATTCCTGATGGGTAGCAAGGAGTCTATTCTGGAAGTTCCTACTTTAGTCCACAGAACCCAGGCGTCCTCAATACGGTGTTGTTCATTTTGTCATGTTGTTTCTTTGGATTTTGCCTTTCCTGCCTCCTGGCTTGCCCTGTTAGTGATTAGCTGGAAGCCAGTACGTCATCATCGACCACTGACCCAGCAGTAACACATCTTCTGTCCTTGGGCATGCACTTACCTGTCAATCGCTTTCTATTGACCTTGAACTAAGGCTCATGAATTCAAAAACAGCAATGTAAAATTTTATAGGCAAACTAATGGGATGCCAATTTAGAGAGAGCTGAGTCTTCGATAACATCCTTGAAGGGCACAGTCCCTACCTCTGAAGGAGCTCTAGCTTGCCGGAACAATTACTAAGGCTCCGGTTTGTGCGGCTCTTGACGTGACGTCTGTAATCTCCAAGCTGCTATCAGTTATAACTAATTCATTACTTTGTCATAAAAACCAAGCACAATGCCAGTTAATTGTAAGCGCCTACCACGATGGTGCACTGGCTGAAAGATGCCAGAGCTTAAAGCTCAAAGCCCCGTACTTGCACAGGCACTCCAGTGTGGTCACGTGACTAACTTTTTGTGAAATTTGCAGAAGCTATTTTTGCTTCTATCTTCTGGACCACTGTCTCTTTCCACACTGACTTCCCCTCTGGTATACTTCTGCTTGTATTCGATGGCACTGGAGAGACATGGGCAAAATAGGGGATCCTATAAAGGGGAAGTTGTTGGGGAGTAAATGTGTTGGGACACATTTAGTTCATCTTGGGGATAAGTTTATGTGGTCACAGTTATGTCTGCACCGAAGCTACTTCTGGTTATTCTGGTATAGAAATGGCTTCTCCCTTTTCTATCCCCCACCACACTAACTCCCCTGCAGCCAGACCCTCAGGTGTAGGGCTGGAGGTTGTGTCAAATATAAACATGTCCCACTGAGGTCATGGGTAGGAGAAAAGAAACAAGGTTTGAGTCAGAAGTCAGTCTGTGGGACTATCCTCTAAACCTTACAGCTCACATATAAAAGAAACTTCATAAAAATTTCTTCAAACACGTCTATGATCCCTGTTGCTAAAGGCAAGTTAGCAAGAAAGCTACTTCTACAGTGTATCTGCAGACGAGTGTAAGAATCACAGTTGAGAAAGAGGGACATAGAAAGCTTCTGTGGCAATCCCTACCCTTAACCCCAATCCCCAAAAGTAGCAGCCTAGACAGGAAGCCATAGAAAAGAACTCTTTAACATCGTGATAAGGATGCTGAAGTGTAGCGCTCCACAATTGATGGCTTCCGGCTGGGGTGGGGCAGGGAAGGATTCAGTTTTCTTTAGGGACTGGCCATACTCCAGTGAGTATATGGGGAACACAAACTGAACCTCTTCCTCTTCCTCTTCCTCCTTCTCCTCTTCCTCCTCCTCTTCTTCCTCTTCTTCCTTCTCCTCTTCCTCCTCTTCTTCCTCCTTCTTCACCCCCCTCCCCGAGGACTGAGGAGTGAGTGTGATTGGAATACATGATGTAAAATTGCCGAACAATCAATAAAAATATTACATTGGAAAAAAGATTTCTCCCAACTTAGCAACCTTATCCTGGCAATTTCTATGACATTGACATGAATAAATTATGAAGCTGGAAAAAATTGTCTTCAATTATCAATAGGAAAATTCAACTTTCCATCAACCACAAAGATAGCTGAGTGGTCTAACTACTCTCTTGATAGAAAAATGACATAATAAATTCATCGTTATAGAGACTGCTTTGACCAAAGCAAAGGAGTACAGCGATATTGCAGCAGCTGGTCACTCAGTTAATTTTTTTTTTTTTTTACATATCATGTGGTATTGGGAAAGGGATTAGTTTGTATTGTTTTTTTATTTCTGTGGCCCTTTTAAAAATTGTAATTTTGTTGTGATTCTCCATCTAAACTAATATGTTGTTGCCTAATTTTGATTCTATAGCTTATACTCTCTTCTAAAATTTGAGGGGGGATTTAATCTGTGAGTACTATATTTATATCATTTCTACCTTTCTTTTACCAGATAATATAGTTGAGGCCCCATAAACCCTAAGCATACCCCAGGATGCCATCACGATTTCAGAGAGCGTTTTAGCACGTAGGAGGAAGTGTGTGTTAGGGTTGATAAAATGCATGGTACCCATTATTTCACTTAGTTCAACACCACAACACTGTGAGATCAGAGAGATCGTCTTGCAGATGAGGAAAACCGGGCTCAGGAAGTTGAGAAGGCTTCCCAGAATTGGGCTTTTAAGATTAATCCTGCCATAATTCAGAGACTGATGCTACAAAGGATGCCTGAGGAGAATCACTCTTTAAGGAGCCTGGGGTTATTCATTCCCTGCTGTTAATAAAATGCAGAGCCTGGATTCAAAAGCCCAAGCCCAGGCCCAGTGCCTCTCTCTTCCTGCTGCCTTGGATTGGATGTAGCACTCCCAGCTACTTCTCCAGCACCATGTCCGCCTGTGTGCTACATGCTCCCCACCATGATGATGATGGACTAAACCTCTGAAGCCATAAGCAAGCCCCAATTAAATGCTTTCTTTTATAAGAGTTGTTGCAGTCATGGTGTCTCTTCACAACAATACATAGTGACTAAGACATTTCCTCTGATTCCCCAGTGAATCAGAGGAAAACTTACGGGAGTTGGTTTGCTCTTTCCATCACGTGGGGCCCTGGGATCGAACTCAGATCCTGAGGTTTGGAGTCAGGTGTCTTTACCTGCTGAGTCAGCCCTTCAGTCTCACCATAACTACTGGGAAAGAACTGCCGTCTGCCAGTGCCTTCCAACAGGAACAAACCCTTCAAAAAGGTATTGCATGTTCTCTCTCATGTGGAATATGGATACTTAACATCTGTCTTTTATTACAAAGGTTTAAGGGTTTAAGGATCTGCTCCCTACCTCGGCTGCTGGCTCTGGCCCACGCCTCTGCCTGTTCAAGAGGACTTGGCCACTAGATGTTATTGAACTAAGTCCTGCTTTTTGTCCTAATGCCTGTGTCTACTTGGGAGGAGGAATTCAATAAGGATGCTCTCTTGGATCATTAAGAACTAATGAGAAAAACATGTCACTGAAAGACAGTTGTACCAAAGGACTCCTGGAGGAAGGCAAAGTTTTGGTCTTGGCAAGGTTCGTTTTGCTTTGGAGGCAGGCCACAAACCCAGAGGATTCTGGATACCTAGAAGGCAACTGGGGTTGTGGCTAGTCTCACTTCCACTCTACCCAGTACACCGCAGTCATTAAAAACCAGCTGACCGAGGCCAGGGAGAGAGCTCAGCAGGGAAGGACACCTGCCACCAGACTTCATGATCTGAGTTCAATCCCAGGGACCCACATGGTGAAAGGAACAAGCCAACTCCCATAAAATTTCCACCGACCCGCATACACCTCTGCCCCCGGTGAATCAGTAAATGTCTTGGTCGGCGTTCTACTGCTGTGAGGAGACAACTATAACAACTCTCATGAAAGAAAGCGTTTCACTGGGACTTGGAGAAGTTAGATTCAACTGCCTCCCAGCCCCATGCTCCCCAAAATAAGACTGAGACCCAAAATATATTTACAAATGCCTCGGCCGTATACCCAGGCTCTACTCTGAAGTAACCCAATTATTTTAACCTACCTTTTGCCACATGGCTGGTTACATGCTCAAGTACCATGTGCCCTCACACCTTCCGGGTGAATCTGCCTGCCTCCTCCCTTCCCAGAATCCTTTCTCCTCCCCATGTCCCGCCTTCCATTTCCTGCCTAAGTCATAGGCCGTAGGCTTTTTAATTGACAGCTGAAGCATCCACACAATAACGTTCTCTCTACTGGGGCTTACTTATAGTTTTCGGAGGTCTAGTTCACGACTCTTGGTAGGGAGCGTTCGGCACGCGGGCAGACATGGTGCTGGAGAAAAATCTGGGAGTTCTACATCCGGATCCAAGGGCAGGAGGAAGAGAGCGAGGCACTGGACCTGGTCTGGGCTTTTGAATGTTCAAAGCCAATGACAATCTTCCTCTAACAAGGCCACACCTCCTAATCCTTAAGTAACCAATCCCTGATCACTAAGCATTCAAATATAGAAGCCGCTGGGTGCATTCTTAATCGAACCAAATCGCAATAAATAAATACATTCTAGCTGATTAGTTATTCATGCAAAATTCATCTTGGCTATTAAGCCAGCCCCACCGAACCCCAACAAATCCAGTACTTCAGGGGGTTAGATACAAATGGGCCTCTTTCACTGCTGTACTTGGGACTGTCCATCCCAGGGAACACCCACCATCAGTCTGAGCTCTCTGTCTGCACTCACCCTGATTTACAGGCAGAAAGCCAGGGCTTAAGGCAAGAGTCCTCCAGTCTCCTTAAGACTGCACATTGACGGGGCTGGGGATTTAGCTCAGTGGTAGAGCACTTACCTAGGAAGCGCAAGGCCCTGGGTTCGGTCCCCAGCTCCGGGGAAAAAAAAAAAAAGAACCAAAAAAAAAAAAAAAAAAAAAGACTGCACATTGACGGGGTTGGGGATTTACCTCAGCGGTAGAGCGCTTGCCTAGGAAGCGCAAGGCCCTGGGTTCGATCCCCAGCTCCGAAAAAAAGAAAAGAAAAAAAAAAAAAAAAAAGACTGCACATTGACTGGGCCTAAACAGGGAGGAACAGAGATCGAGGAAAGGAAACTGGAAGCTCCCAGTTGCTAAGAGCCTCTGTTTCAAAAGAAATACTCGGAAATGGAATGTCTCCGAGAGATCTTGTTATCATCCACGCGGTCAGCGATCAGCCACTGTGCTATCTGCCTGCACAGGATTCTGAGGATCTTCCCATCAACTGGCCCACGATGTTCTCTAAAGATTTTAAAGATGAGAAATATAGGAAGTTGTGATCTGCCTGGCATGGTGGCCCCAGCTTCAGCCCCAGAACTCAGGAGGCAGAGGCAGGTGGGAAACCCTCAGGTCAAGGCCAGCCTGGTCTACAGAGTGAGTTCCAGGCCAGCCAGGGCTACTCAGGGAAACCCTGTCTTTAAAAAAATAAAAAAAAGTGAGAATTTGTGATCTATGAAAGAAATTATTAAAACAATTAAGATTTACTTCCTTAAAGGGATTTAATTTACTTAAACAATTAAAAGATTCACTAAGCTCTCATTTTAAAAATGCTGGATCGTTTTTTTTTTTTTTTTTTTTTTTTTTTTTTTTTGATCTTTTTTTCGGAGCTGGGGACCGAACCCAGGGCCTTGCGCTTCCTAGGCAAGCGCTCTACCACTGAGCTAAATCCCCAACCCCGATCGTTTTATTTTTAAAAAATACTACTCATGGGGTTGGGGATTTAGCTCAGTGGTAGAGCACTTGCCTAGCAAGCGCAAGGCCCTGGGTTCGGTCCCCACCTCATGGGGTTGGGGATTTAGCTCAGTGGTAGAGCACTTGCCTAGCAAGCGCAAGGCCCTGGGTTCGGTCCCCAGCTCCGAAAAAAAGAAAAGAAAAAAAAAAAAAAACTATTCACCAAAGTCCTGTTTGGGGCCCTAAAGTCAGACTAGTAAAGGGGGAACGTGGAGCTTCACAGAAATTACCTTACCCTACTTTCATTTTGACCTTCGATTCTGCAGCTATTTTAAAAATATATCTCACTCTATGTTTAGAAGTGCATTGTTTATTGCTTGAACTAAAACAGCAATTGGTTTCCGTTAATACCAGTAAGCTTTCCCAAATCAACCAAGCTTCCTGAGTCAACAACTAAAACAACGGAAAAGAAAGAAAAGAAAAGAAAAAAATAAATAAAGAAAAATCGCGGTCTTATTGGGAGTAACTTTAAAAATACATAAAAATAGTCATGGCTCCTCTGACCTTCATCCTGATTCATCTTTTGACATGCCAAAACACCTCTGTCTCTAATTTCTGTCCCTGGCCCTTCCAGGCCTCAATCTGCCATCACGAGGACAAACATGATCTTCTCACCAAGTCACACCTTTCTAGCAAAAAACGACGCCAGTTTAGCTGGAGAAAAGCTTGGAGACTGGAGCTGCACAGGCGCTGGGGATGCTCGTCCAGCCCTGGTTGCACACACAACTTCCTTCAACCTCAGCCTAAGTCGTTTGCTTGGGGGAGGCAGCAATCTTAACCTCAGCTTTAGTTTGATGACGCTTTGGCTTTTTTGTTTCCATCTTGTTTTATTGCTGTGGTTTCCCTTCGTCTTTGCCAGTAGTTAAACCTCCCTGCTTCTCTCCAATACTTGGTCACAGCAGAGATCCCGAGGTGGTGAAAGGAGTTGCAGCTGAAACCCTTGGCTTTACTCCTTGAGGTACTTTCTTCTTGGTAGAAGCGAGCTGGAAACCACATTCCACCCTCCCTCCCTCCCTCCCTCCCTCCCTCCCTCCCTCCCTCCCTCCCTCCCTCCCTCCCTCCTTTTACAGCGTGGCCTCACACCTCCAACCCAATCTGCTGGTCAGTGCTCTGACCGGAGCCCAAGAAGCCAACCGTGTAGATCCATTTCCTAGAAAGGATGACCTCGGTGGCTCTCAGAAGCGAGCAAGCAACCACATGTGCGCTGACCTGCGGGGTCCAGACTTGGAGGCAACAAGTCATTTGCACGATTCTCAACTTTTAAAAAAACTCATCCGTTTTCATCTCATGTTTATTTGATAATATACGTAAATAATTGCATCCGTGTACATATATGTATAATATAGCAGTACGTCATATAATTTATCTCGACATAAAAGTGGGTAGGGCTACTCACTCTCACTCATGAATGCACATTTACTTAAGTCTGGAGACAGATGCTCTCCGCCGCAACCCGTAAGAGCAGGGCTCTCGCTCTCTAGTGCACCCCCAGCAGATACCCAGGCAGTGTGTGTTGACTGAAACGTCCTCCCCACAGCAACTGCGAGAAAAAGCATTCAGGCATCGGTCTGTAAGTTCAGAATCTTCTCATCCACGCAGGAGAAGGTCTGTGTCCAACGGGTACAGTGGGGGAGGGGACGCCCTGGGAACAACCTGTAGTGTCATTCCTCCGCCCCACCAAGAACAAAGACCATCCAACCCAGGGCCTCCCACAGGCTAGGCAAGCCCTTTACCGTTGAGCGGCCTCCCTCGGCCTCTAGTATATCTTGCTTGGATTCTATTGTGCCGGCTCACGGTACTCTCACAGCAGTGGAATGTGCATGGGGGACCTGTGGGGGTAGGGGTTAGGAAGAACCTGCAGAGTCACTTAGGAAACCTCAGACCACTGGGAGCTCCTCTCCCTCTTCTGGGCTGACCTCCCACACAATCTAATTTCAGCTCCTCCTTTCTCCGCTGATATAAAGGCCTGAAACAGCTTGGGGGTGGGGGCGGGGCTGGCCTGAGCCGCAAAGAAAGGGAAGCCCACAGCAGGGTGCTGAGCCGAGAGGGAAAGGAGCTGAAAAAGGGCCCGACCCTCCAGGCTTCTCTAGCAACAAGGTGAAGGGGAGCCTCCTCAGGTTTTTGTGACATTCAAACGATCCTCCCCAGGTAGTTATGGACTCACCTTGGGGTTTGAGTGGGTCTACCCGTACAGCTCTTACACAATAACTGGTTTGCTTGGTTGTTACTCTTTCATTTTTTTTTTTGAATTCTGCATCAATCAAACGGTTTTTTACATAGATCTGTGAGTTGTTTTCTTTAAAAAAATTAAATAAAGCGAAAATCAGAAAGCCAGAGGATCGGCACCAAGAAGCCTGTGGAAATGACAGACCCAACCGCTGAAGAACGGCTGGACTAGCAGTCTGCCGGTGGGGGAGGCTGCAGCTGGATTTGGAGGGACAGGTGTGACCTTTGGCTGGACAGGCCCACAGGGTCAGCTTGACCTGAGAGAAAATCTGAGGCTAACCGTGACCCACAAAACAGGTTCCCACCGTCAGAGTTGCCATCAGTGTTGTTTCTCAGGCCTGCTCTGTGGGGTTCTGACCCTTAGGACAGAAGTGACAGCAGCCAGTCTCAGTGCACTGGAAAGCCTCAGTGCCCTAGACACACACCTACACACACACACACACACACACACACACACACACACACATACACACACACACACCCTTATATATACACACACCCCTACACATACATGGCCCTACGTATACCCTTGTATACATACATATACACCACTGCTACACCCACATACCTATATGCATACTTACACACACATCCCTAGACACACACATACACCCTACATACACATATATACACAATACCTTTATGCATATACACACTTCTACACACACACACACACACACACCCCTATAAACACACACACACCTACATACACACTGTGGAGTGAGGCTGCTTACAGAAGGTTGTTCCTGTAAAGGACTCTCCTGCTCTGTAAAAATCGAGACTTATGGCTTCCATGTTTCCCACATAGGACATAGGCATTTGAACTGCTTAGTGTTTTCTTTGTAGGTGTTGATAGAAACATTTAAAGTTTGCTTTTGTGGTAATTATGTATGTGTGTGTGTGTGTGTGTGTGTGTGTGTGTGTGCATGGTGCGTGTGTGTATGTATGTGTGTGTGTGGTATATGTATTAGAGAGCATGCCTGTGCCTGTGTGCACATATGTGTATGTGAGTGTAGGCTAGGGGTCAAGGCAGTCTTTCTCCATCACTTTTTTAGTTTTTTTTTCCCCAGACACATCTGTCATTAGAGCTCAGGATTCGGCTAGACTGGTTAGCCAGCAAACTCTAGGGATCCCCATCTCTGCCTCTTGAGCATTCAAAGAGGTCCTTTCTTGGCTTCTGGAATTTGGTGAAGATCCTGGCAACCCTAGCCTTTGGATCCAGGGGTGCCTCTGACTCGCCATAGGCCTCCGGTGATATGTTCTATCAACACACAACTTTTCAAAAACTGGAGTTTTATCCTGGAGCCTCTTGACTCCTTTCCTCTCCTTAAGTCGTCTTCTTCTTCCTTCTCTTCCTCCTCCTCTTCCTCCTCTTCCTCCTCCTCCTCCCTCCTCCTGCCCCTCTCCCCCCTCCTCTTCCCTCCAGTTCCCCCCTCCCCCTCCACTGAAGTTTTTCAGTCTGTCCTGACAGTTACAGACCCAATCAGCAGTCCACCCAGCACAGAGATGATATGAGGGAGGGGTCAGTTCACACTTTTTTTGATCATATCTACCTTCTTGTATTCTCCATTCTCTTTTTCTTTTAAAAATCAATTTTGATTTTTTATTAGTTTTTTAAGTTGTTATACAAGATAATAGATTTCATCGTGACATTTGCATATATATGTATATTGTTGCTATGCCTCCTCCTTAAGAAAATTGCATTCCCCAAACTTCCCATCATGTTTCTTTCTCTTTTTTACTTTGATTTCTTTTTTTTTTTGAAATTTTATTTTTTATTAGATATGTTTCTTTATTTACATTTCAAATGTTATTCCCTTTCCCAGTTTCCTGTCCATAAGCCTCCATCTCCTCCCCCACCCCATATGGGTAGCCCCCCCATCCACCCTCCCTTACTGCTCCCCCGCCCCCCACATTCCCCTGGACTGGGAGTCCAACCTTGGCAGGACCAAGGGCTTCCCCTTCCACTGGTGCCCCAACAAGGCTCTTCTCTGCTACATATGCAGTTGGAGCCCAGGGTCAGTCCATGTATAGTCTTTCAGTAGTGTTTTAATCCCTGGAAGCTCTGGTTGGTTGGCATTGTTGTTCTTATGGGGTTGCAAGCCCCTTCAGCTCTTTCAATCCTTCCTCTAATCCCCCCCCCATCGTATTTCTTGAAGGCTTTTTTATTTTTCATGTAAGGAAAGAAAACACGTAAAGAAGGCAAATCAGAACCCCAAACCTCAAGTTTCAACAAGGAGTGGCCAGTCTGCCAGCTTCTCCCCAAGTATGAACTTGTCTAATATTTTTTCAGTCCTGAGACATAATTTGTCTGACTAATATCCCCTGGGATAGGCTGAACACTTGGTCCCTCCCCACCCAGATTCTCAAGTGGGTATCGAAAACATATGCTGATTGTTATGCTGGGCGGAACCTTCAAAGCAAGATGCTGCCCTCTTCCTGCACTGGAGGGCCTTGACAGAGAGAGCCTTAGGAAGATGGTCGGTAGAGGCAGCCAGGGGCCATACCGAAGGCATAACCCACTGGCAAATGCCTTGGCCAGGGAGAGACAGCTGCCAGGCTTTTGAGAGGGGTCAGAAGCAAAAGAGGGAAGAGAGAGCATGAATGAATGGAGAGGTGGGTGAGGAATCTCGGTTGAGAAAGACGCCAGTGGCCATCTGGATTTGCAAAAGGGGAAGTACAGAGAACAACCTGGGAGTCCCTCCCACCTGCCACATTCCAGTGCCTGGACTCATCTCTGCTGCCGGGCTGGCCAGGAACCGCGGTTCTTGTCCAGGTCTGCAAAGTGCAGAGTACGGGAAAGCCTGAGACGAGCTAAGGTGGGGGGAAGGGAAATTGACTATTCGTCATCAGATTTCTTTGCTTAAACAATGCGGGCTGGCACCAAGGGCTCGGAGATGTGACATTACCTCCCTGCATTCAAGGCTTCTACTTCTCTCCCTGCCCCCACAGTAGGGTTCAAGACCTTAAATTACAGAGATGAAGAATTTTGCATCTCTTTGGAAAACCAGTCAGCCCCCCTCCCCGCCCCCTTGCTCCTTTTAAATCCTGGGATTTTCCATCATTAACCATCAAATGAATTCTTAAATAGTTTCTTGCTAATCCCTGTCTAGGTGAGTACACATACACACACACACACACACACACACACACACACACATACACACACACACAGAGGGGAGGGGGGAGAGGGGAGAGGGAGAGAGAGAGAGAGAGAGAGAGAGAGAGAGAGAGAGAGAGAGAGAGAGGCTGAAGCAAGCAGCAGGCAGCTGTATTGATGGCAGCAATCCTGAAATTATTTGTTCAAAGAGAAGGAATGTCTTGGGGGTAAGCAGTCAGAAGTCCTGGGGAAGCTGCTCTCTGGGGTGGTGGAGCCTGATTGCCCCATCCCTAAGCTTCCCTGTAGGTGTGGCTGTTCCAGCCCCTCTCTAGTCACCATAGGTAGATGGCTTGGGGGCGGGAGGGTATTACTCAGGAAGGACTGTGTAGGAGGGTGGGTGGCATAAGAAGACAGAAGACAGTTGTCACAAACCTCAGAGACTCCATTTTCTGGTCAAGAAGACATTCTGCTTTTTTAGTTTTCAAAATACTGTCATCGGAGACCTGATGCTACAATTCATTTAGCACGCTAAACTGTGGAGGGAGAGAAACTGCTGATGTGGTTTGATCGTTGCAGTTTTTTAAAATTCCATGCAGGAGGCTCCCTTCCTCCAAAGTTTGCAGCTTATATTTAAAAGGAGCCATCCACCGATATGTGGATTTTTTTATTGCAATTAATCATGGACCGAATATTATCCCACCATAAAAGGTAGTGTCACAGGTGACTCTCGGAAGCGTGATGCTAGGACAGGCAAGATATGCACAGCCAGACCACCTACATTCAACCCCCAGAATTCACTAATGGTGGAAGGAGAGAATAGACTTCATAGAGTTGTACCCTGACACACGAGCACACGTGCACACACACACACACATTATACACACCATGTACACACTCACATGCATGTACACACACTCACATGCATGTATACACACTCACACATATACACACACATACACAGACACCATATACACACACCACACACACAAACACACAATAATAAATGTATTTTTATAACAGATCATGCTAAGTGAAAGAAACCACAGAAGCACATGCTGGGTGATTTCATAAACTGTCCAAACGGGCATTTCTGTAGAGACAGAAAGCAGACTTGTGAGTAACAAGTCTGAGAGGAGAAAGAAGGAGTGGTGGCTAATGGGGACATTTTGCAATTAAACAGTAGTGATGGTTGGACATCCTGGAGAGTAGATTAAATAGCCCCAAATGACAGGTTGCATACTGTATGGGATGTTTTTAACGCTGGACTCTAAGTAGGAGAGTGTCCTAACCTTCAGCTTTCGCAGAAGGCTTCATTCCTGAGTTCAGCTTCAAATTACAAAACTGGAACGTGTTAAAAGCTTGCCAGAGTTAATCAACCACCAATTTTCCCTCAATCAACCCAATAAAGGAAACATTTGATTAGGTGGCCAGGGGCAGCAGCTCCCTGCATTCTGACCTTGGTGGGTGCTAATCATTAGAAGAAAGAGTCTTATGCAAACCCAAGGAGGTTTTCTCTCACAGAGGCCGAGAAAGAGGCAGAGATGAACGTCTCAACCCAGGGAACAGAAAGCCACAGTGAGCCTAGGAGTTTGCCTTCACTGAACCACAGATAGCAAAGTGCCTTTCATGGTGACATCCCTTTGTTAAAATGGACACAGACAGACGGCATGTTCAATTAAAAAAAAATGTTTCCAGACAGAAACACCAAGCCCTACCCTTAGTGTTCCCTAGACAAAGGGACAGGAGCAGAGGGAGTTGAATATTTTCTACTTAAAACAAAAAAACAAACATTTAGGGGTTGAAGAGGTGGCTCAGCGCTAAGAGTACCAGTTGCTTTTTCAGAGGTTGGTTTCCCAGCAGACTCGTGACAGCTCAGAACCTCTGTAACTGCAGGTCCAGGGGTCCCTTGCCCTCCCTGGCGTCCATGGGTATTAGGTCCGCCAGCAGTACAAAGGCTTCATGCAGACAAGCACCCGCACATGCCAAATAAAACCTTTTTAATTAAAAAATTAACTTTCTAATCATGTGATTCTTTTTGTTTGTTTGTTTGCTGTTGTTTTTCAAGACAGGGTCTCGGTGTGTAACTCTGAGTAACCACTCACTATCCACTCTAACTCACCATTACACATCGGCCCGGCTGCCTTCACAGGAGCTGCCTGCCTCTGCCTCCCAAGCATTGGGATTAAAGGCCTGGGCTACTCCTTCTGGCTCTAATCATGTAATTCTAAGCCTTTTAAAACCAACATAAAACATACTGTTCCATGAATATTTTCATATACATAGAGATAATACATACATCTTAAGAGTCTCAGCGGTCACTTGAATCTTTAGCTGGCTCTTGCTATAAATCAATCGAGTAATTGAAGTATCTCTCACTCGGACACCTCACAAACTTCAGTAGGGGGAAACGCTGAAGGATTCATCCAGATTTCAGCCTGATAAAAGCTGCAGGGCATGAAACTTGCCTGGAGCCTGGGTCTGAAATTATTTTTAAATTCTGCCTCATTAAGCTAGGTACGGTGACGCTAGCTATGTTGTGGATCGGTTCTAACGCCATTTTTGTTAATTCGGCTCTCCAAAAATCACATGAGAACACGCACATCTGCTTGAGGGTCCCTGACCCAGTTGGTTCTGATGGAAATAAAGTTGTCAGCGGCCAATGATGGCAGGGAGACAGATGGCAGGGGACTTTTAGGATTCTCTGGGCAAGAAACACAGGAAGAGGTTAAAGGGCTTTCCGCCATGACAGGCATAGGAGACCATGCAGGGAAGCTGCAGGAGGGAGGGACGCTGAAATAAAGGTATAAAGGGGAAAGCGGCCCCAGGAGGATTGCCCAGCAGGGTCCAGGGCAGCAAAGATAAAATATAGATTTAGTAAGTCTTAACTCAGGAATACTGGAGGGGGGTGTATTAGTCACATGGAGATTCATTAGTAGCCCAGGTACTGAGCCAGCTAAGACATATTAAATATAACGGTTGCACGTGTGTGTCCTTCCATCTGGGATCCAGAACATAAAGGCCGGGGGGGGGGGGGCGGGGGGGAGACACACAAGAAGCTTTCGAGTACACACCTGGCAGATTGGAGCGGATTAACAATTTACTGCTTCAGTGCTATCCTGAAATCCCAGCACTCAGAAGGCTGAGACAGGATCATGAATTCAGAGTCAGCCAAGGCTACATGATGGGATTCTATCTCAAAAATAAATGGATGAATAACCAGGTGTGGTAGTGCATACCTTTTATCTAGGAACCCAGGAGTCTGAGGCCAGCCTTGTGAGTTCAAGGCCAGAGCAAATAAATAAATAAATAAATAAATAAATAAATAAATAAATAAATAAATAAATAAATGGAATTACTGAGAGGACAGAGAAATTTCAATATAGACCATCTTTTGGAAATGGTATTGTATTTGTGGTCAGTGTTAAAACTCCCAGATGTGATCTCTGTAAGACACAAACAGGAGGAGGACTTTGCTTTTCGGAGGCCTGGACCAAAGGGATGGAATCTTACAAGTCTACAGTTAGCTTTCCTGTGTGCACGTGTGTACACGTGGGTGGCAAGAGAAGTAATGCAAGTGTAGACTTTCCATTTGTTACCTAATAACTGTCTATAGAAAGACGAGCAAAACCTGGTGTTTACTATTTTAAAATTGTTGCCATTTATCCCATTACTGCAGTAATGGGGAGCAGAAACAGGCAGGTAGAACCTCAATTCTGAACCACTAAGTGTTTTCTTGTCGATCCTTTATCCTCAATTTCATTGTAGAACCCACATTCCCACCTGACTGGGAGTTCACTTTCCAGAGCCCTCTCCGCTGCCAGCTCTGTCTGTTTGCCCAGGGGAACTGCCGGCTGCCTTTACCTTCTGCCAGCTAATCTGGGCCCACAACAGAGTCTGACCTGGAGAGATGGCTTTTTCCAGTTGAATTTTGTAAGGCTTATTGGCTCCCCATCCCCCCACTCGGTGAGTCCCTCATTGTTTTACATTACATTGCTCACTCTTGAGCTACTCATACCTCTGCTGATCCCAGAGCTTTCTGACCAGTGGTAAATCCTGACCCTTGTGGTAAGCAGTCTCATGGTAACACATTGCTCTGGTCTGTGGAACAACCTAATTAGGCAAACAGACCTTGAATCTCAGGTCTACAACTTTTGTGTTGAAGTCTATTGACCAATAACTTAAAGCTCGAGGGTGCGTGCATGCGTATTTGTGTGGTGTGTGTGTGTGTGTGTCTTAGAATATGATGTTAATTATATTAATAATCATTAATTATATGTATGTATATATACATATATACATACTGGGTGGCCAATGAGCTCCAGGAACCTACTGCCTCCACCTCTCTAGAGTTAGGATTACAGACACCTGTCCCCACACTCAGCTTTTCCATGGGTTCCAGGGATCCAAGTTCAGCATCTCATATTTGAGCAGTGGGTACTGAGAGCCATCTCCCCAGCCCAGCTTAATCTCTTTAAGCCTCTGTTTCTTCATCTCCAAACAGAGTTGCATAGCTGTCCCCATAGGGCTACTTGAGAGTTAATAAGACTGTGTATGTGCAATGTTATGTCCAGCACAGGACACCACAACCAACCACCCTTGCAAACATCTTTAAACATCTAGTTCTCAAAGGTTCTGACTGCAGGATATGAAAATCAGACACCATTTCAAAAAGTCACCTTAATCATAGAAAAGAAATTATTGAGTGAAGAATTTAACTTTTCCTGAACAATTCACTGTGAGGAAAAAAAAAAGTATCATTGGAAATGATACTTTTAAAGGGCAAACTTATTACACAATGACACTTCCAAGGTTTATTATTCCCAGTATTTAACTACTTATCTTTTCAATTTTCACACAAAACTAATCATTAATATTATCGTATTCTAGAAGTAATTATTTTAAAAGCTTTTGCTGTAATAGCTGAAGCCTCTCTGGCTATTTCTGGTATTGAAGAAGGGAAAAGTGTTTATTTTCTTAGGACTGACATAAAAGAGATTGATTTTTTTGATGCCAAGAAATCGCTTAGTATTCATGTGACTTCAACTTCATGGCATCTTGGAATGTTTATTCTTCATCAAAATTCTTCTCGAGGCAAGATGCCAGCTCTCTCTCTCTCTCTCTCTCTCTCTCTCTCTCTCTCTCTCTCTCTCTCTCTCTCCCCTTTCCTCCCCTCCCCTCTCCTCTCCTCTCCTTTCCTACCTTCCCTCAGCAATCAGGGGAGAGGTTGGAGACAAGGTCATGAGCTCTTCAGCCATGAAGTTAGCACTTGATGTCGCCTGCTGCTCACCCATGACTGGGTAAACACTTCCCACCCAATTCTACTTAACACTTCCTGTCTAAAGGATAATGTGAGACCTTTCTGGGAGAGAAATTGATGGGTAGAGAATGGAATTCAAAGTTTCTAGACGTAGGTCCCAGAGTCCACCCCTTATCATTCAAACTGTGCTCAGCAAAAGATATACACGTTTCCCAAAGAACCTCTTTCCCACCCTTGACTTCAGGAGAGACCGTATTTATTGTCTTTTACACGGGTTCCACATTCAACACAAATGAAGAAAAGAGGTGTTTTAAACATATATGTAATAAACATGAATTTGGTAGAAAACAACTCTTCCTATGAATCACTGTAGAAGGCTGGGAGTATAGTTCAGTGGTAGAGTACTAGACCAGCACTGGTGAAGCTGAGTTGGATCTCCAGCCCTGGGGGAAAAACAAAACAAAACAAAACAAAAACAAGAGTTACTGTCAGTTTAACCAAGTGAAAGTGACAGACACCTTTTTAAACATGTAGCTATGAAGACAATTTTATAATGATCTCATATTATCATCTCCATTTACAGATGAGGGAACTGAGGAACAGGGGGTTAAAGTGGCTTGCTGGGGTTCATGGGAAACTCCTGAAACAGGAGCATGGACAGACACACTTCAGAGTCACCAACTACCTGAGTTAGGAAGGCCAAAGAGCTTTCTAACACTTAGCTTACAATATCTTATTTTTTAAAGTTATTTTTCTGTTTATTTTCTGTCTATGAGTACACTGTCACTGTCCTCAGACACACCAGAAGAGGGCGTCACATCCCATTACAGATGGTTGTGAGCCACCATGTGGTTGCTGGGACTTGAACTCAGGACCTCCTGAAGAGCAGTCAGAGCTCCTAATGGCTGAGCCATCTCTCCAGCCCTTACAATATCTTCTAATGAAAATATTTCAAGTATCACAAGCTTAATCTCTCACATTAGAAACTCAAAGGACCGGCTCTAACCAACCAACCAACCACATACTGAGCTCCTCCTTCCTTTAGAGACCGTAGAGCTCCATTTGTGAATTATATTCAGTAACTCCCGGAAATGCTCACACAAGCTTTCCTTGCCCACTCACCAGGCATCAGCTGGGATTGTTGTAAATGACATCCCATTGAATATATACAAAATCACCACAAGGCATAAACTAAAATCTTAGTTTGAATTTTACAGGTGTTTGGGGAAGTATGTAGCTTATAAAATGGAATGATTTACGTGGTGGC
This sequence comes from Rattus norvegicus, assembly GCF_021556685.1. Taxonomy (NCBI): domain Eukaryota; kingdom Metazoa; phylum Chordata; class Mammalia; order Rodentia; family Muridae; genus Rattus; species Rattus norvegicus. The sequence goes on along the minus strand of NC_141536.1, from coordinate 55,690,940 downwards.
TGCAGCACTGGCCTCTTACGTGTCTGTAATCTCTCTTTCCTGAGATATGGTAAAGCCGATTGTTGGACCAGTAGCCCCAGGGATCACTAGTCCCAGTTTGTTTGCACAGATATATTTTTAAAAGATTTACTTATGTATATATAAGAGTGTTCTAGTTACATGAATGCCTGAAGGACAGAAGACGGCATCAGATCCCATCACAGATGGTTGTGAGCCACCATGTAGTTGCTAGGACTTGAACTCAGGACCTCTGGAAGAGCAGTCAGTGCTCCTAACCTCTGAGGCAGCTTTTCAGCCCCCAACAGATATGTTTTATAAAAGTTCTCAGGAGCATATAGCCTACTGAGTAGCAGTTTTCTCTGGACTGAAAATTCCACTTTGAGGCAGGAGTCCCAAGACTCATGACCCCCGCTCCCCCCAGAGCTTACATAAGCAAATAGTATTGTCAGGGGAGAGAAGACCCTTAAGTGTGACAACTGCCTGCAAGTTGTACGGGGGACTGCAATGATACAGCTATCATGCATGCTGGGGTGGGCTTTTCAGTGGTACAGCTGCCCAAGTCACCCATGCTCCTATAACTAACCCCAGTAAACTCATTGATTCACCAAGCAATGGAGTTGTTTCTGTGGTTCATCGTTGCTCTCTTTCTGTTTGGGGTGAACAGAAATAGATGCACCAGGAGAAGTCATACAACAAGCCAGAGTTGAGGGCCAACACTGTGGCATTTAAGATGGCAAGAACCGTTTCAGAAGTGTAACCCCAATTAATAGATGGTGGTGTGAGGACTCTGAGGAAGTCTGTGACCCCCTGGTCTCAGAGGCAGAGGGCTGTGAATGCGGATGGCTGACAGTAGTGCCTGTCATGATAGTAACGGGTCTGTGTCCATCTTGGGTACAGAGAGCTTTGGTTTGAGGTGCTGGACACGAGGGAGCATCCCCTGTGCTGTGTGCCAACCAACGACAGCCCAATTCCTTCACTTAGAGAATGAAAGAAACTGAGGCCACAAAGCTTTTGGTTCTTAATTATGGGAACCAAACAAAACTAGGGAGAATCCATGGCTAAGTTCAGTTTCCACCTCTCAAAGTTGTTAACACAAATGTGTGGCTTTCCCCTTGACATTGCCAAGAGGACGTAAGAGCAGCCTGAAAGTTAAACAACCCGGGTTAGCACAGAAGTCTTCACACAACCTACGTCCAGTGCCCTTCACTCTTGTTAGGAGGCAAAGAGGGCCTCGAGCACCATAAGATTGACTCCCTGCGCACTGCCTCCCCACTGTAGCAGCCAGTCAGGGTGTCCTCAAAGAGGGCCAGAGAGAGAACTGCAGGGCTGGGTCAGGAGCTATAACCACAGCCTTAGCTCATTACTAAGCTTTGGGAGAGGCTGTTCAAGAGTGCACTGGTCCTCCACAGGCTGCAGCTGCCCTTCCAGCGCCCCAAGGCCCATCTCTCTGGCCTCACATCATAGCCTGTTTTACAATCCTGCAGGGGTGACTCACATGTCCCTGTGTGTGTGTGTGTGTGTGTGTGTGTGTGTGTGTGTGTGTGTGTGTGATTCACAGATCTGTCATAAAGACTCCGTGAGTCACTCACTTCCTGACAGACACACTATGGAGACAGCCTCAGCCTCAGGATGCACAAAAGCACAGGAAAAGAGCCTGTTGGCCTGGGATGAGTTATGTGTTTTCAGGAAGCAGGTTGTTTTTAGAATAACCACACATGCGCTATATCTGAACTAAAGGTCAACAAGCTTAGTGTCTCCTTACTGAGACTTACTGTTCACAATGATTTTTATATAAAAATATGGTAAAAATGTAAATAGCATCAGATTTAGCATTTTAATGTGCAATGGTGACATTATGTCCACACTATTGTGCAAATGTCACCGTGGTCTGTCTCTAGGACTTTTGCATCTTTCCAAACTGAAACTACCAATTAATACTGACACCGGTCCTGCCTCCCCCTTATCAACATCTTTCCTTTCCACCCTCACTAGCTCCTGTCCTGCCCTCGCTCATCCTTAGCAACTTCCTCCCTAGGTCTCTGTGAGTCCGGTCAGCACCTGTCCATGCTGTACCTCGCTGATCATTTGAGTCTTCACGTGATTTCTTTTTTTCAAGAAAAAATTAAGGTTTGGATTCTTGTATATTTCTTTCAGAGTTCCCAAAATATAAGGGGAAATGACTGGGCATTCTTGTATCTGATAGCTGTAGATGGAGAAATAGAGGTACCTAAAGACTGTTGCAATTGGAAACTAAGTTTGCTTAAGAAACCTAGATCCAATATTAAAAGATGCACCAGTGTGCCCCAACCCAGGGCTTTCCACAGGTAGTGCTTTGAAAGGAAGCCACGCTATCTGTGAATCTCCCAGCCAAAATCTCCTGGAAATCTAGATAAAGATTAACAGGGCGAGCTGTGGCATCCCTGTCTTACTGTTTCATACCAAACATCCACAGACTCTCAGGATGTTATCTGTCCAACCACTGTTCCCTGAGGAAAATCTCACAGGCACACTTCCTATGCCTAGCCACCCACACTGAGCTAGCACGGCTGACTCCATCCCTACCCCCACACATATGTGCTCAGGACACACTCAGAAGACTTAGGAAGAGGCTACTAGCTGAGAAGTCCTGTTAGGGAGTTAGTAACACTCTCACCCTTAGGGTCCATGGACCTCTTACCTCATTGTAACCTTGCTGGTCAAGCATCAATAATCTGAAGAGTCATGAGTATTTTGAATTGGCCTTCTTTGCAACATGAGAAGCGTGGTACTCTCATAAATATTCTGAGAGCTGACTGGGAACCAACCATGATGAACATGGAAAGGAACATAAAAACACACGTGAAGGTGAGAAGGCCAGGCTGACTCCATGACAGGCTTCACATTGGCAGTTAAGGAGACTAGGCCTAAATGTCTGCTTCCAAGAACTGGGCAACTCCTGGCCAGTCCAGGCTTCAGAAGCTACCCTGGCACCTGGCCTGAGGCAAGGTCATGGGTCAGCAGCAGTTTCCAGACTTTCTCAGCAACAAGTTCCCAGCCCCCACACCCCAGTAATGGAATATTCATAGAGATGGACCCAACAGATTGACATAGAGGTCACCTGCTCCAGAATTCCCTAATAGCTTTAAATCAGGCCTACAAGCTCGCTTGGGTGTCTCTCTAACTTGGTAATGGGAGACCCCAGCGTGCTGGACTTCTGCAGAATAAAACACTCTGCATTCACATACTATTTGAGTCCGGGGAGTCATGAACCTCTACAAAGGAAAGCAATAGATTTCCTAGGAGCTTGGGTTTATGTAAATAACAACTCTGTTGACACCTTCCCATTCTCCTCACCTGCTGTTGTTTTTTTATATTCTTTTTCTTGGATTTAAAAACCTATGGAAATTATGCAAGAATAAAACCCAGGGAGGGACAGTTTGGGACAGCAGAAGCATATAATCAGGAAGCACAGTGACCACTTTTAAACGTATGATCAGGTTGGACCTGCAGCTTCCCTAAGCATACCCCTTCATAAGCCTTGAATGGTTGGTTCTCATCCTTCTTAGAGGAAAGGCCAGATTCTATCAAGACCTTTGCATTGCCTGTCTGCCCATCCCCTTATACCTCCCCAGGTTTGTTTTGCATCCTCCTGTTCTGGCCAACAGCAACATCTCCACATCCATTCAACTCTGTGGCTCTATCACTTTTCTTCTACATGTAGGGTCTTTGCACATTCTATTCCTTACCCACGGAATACAGTTCTGGCCCAGTCTTTCATCCAGTTCAACCCCTAGGACTCTTCGGCTTCCCTAGCTCAAAGCACAACCCCTGGTTCCCCCATCTCCCTGTCTTTCTCTATCCTTATTGTCCCTTGTGACAATTTTTCTCTTGGGATGAGAGAGGCTAACACTTTTCCTCTTGTTTCCAGATTTTCTGTGAGTATTAAATGCATTTTCCCCCAATGGCAGACAGAACAGATATCTAATCCAGCTTTCTAATGTGCATCCTATAAGCAAAGACTAGAAAGTTAAAAACATGCAATTCCTAGACTCCCTTGCAGCTATGTTTTCAGATGTCATGGGGATTCTTCCCGTCATGTGTCTGCTTGCAAGCACTGAATGGAGGAAAAGGAGAGGCCTGGGTGAGAGGCAGATGTCTTATGTGTGTAGTCATAGCTATGGGCCTGGAGTGAACAGTACTAATATCTAGCTTAAAGCCAAGCCTCTAGCAGTAGCTTGCTGACTATGGCAGAGGTGAACACTGTCTGAGCAAGCCTTTTTTGGAATACAGTTGTGGAAAGCACCCTGGAGACCCAGACTGATGCCTGTTTCTCTAGATTTTGCAGCCATGTGGTAAGTGTCTGGTCCCCTATATTAACTTCTTTTCTGCTTTAATTTCTCAGGTTATCTGCACTGAACTATGTCTGGTAGACATGAGGAATTGCTTCTTGAACTCTAAATTACTTTGGAAATGTGGCTTATGTCCACTAAGGCCCCTGAATGACCTCTTTATTTAACGTCCTACAACACAGAATCATTGAAACATGGGGGATTTCTGAGTGTCAGTTTGCAATTTAGTTCCTTTTGAGTAGTCTTGTTTTCCCCTACCTGGCAAACAGTAGTCTGGGTTTGTCATTTGTGGAATTAGGGGAGGATTTTCTAAAGTTGAGCATCTCTCAACTCATCTCCTGGGAGGGCAGAGACATTCCTTTATAAGGTGGAAATCTCAAGCCATGCTCAGTGATCGTGCGTGCCTCTCTCGCCTTGACAAATGCATCCTCAATGCTGGCTTATTCTTGAGTCATTCCCTACTCTGTAGGGACAGGAAGATAGGAATCAGGCTTCAGTTTCCACTCACAGTTCTCATGGCCCAGGGCCACCCATTCCTGTACTGGGGATGGTAGCCCCATCTGAGGGTAGTGGGGTGAGTTCCACAGGACGACAGCATGGAGGTCTTGCTCCTTCAGCGCATTCCTCCCACCCCCACCCCGGTTGTCTAAAGATTCTGGCTCAGCTACAGAGAGCTCAGCTGGAATGCCCTGGGTGTGGCATTTATGGGCTTGAATGGAAAACCTAAAGCTCAGAGGGAGACAGAACTAAGATCACCTACAGCAGCAGCCTTGGGCCTCTGATCATTTCTCAGCCCACTCGACCACTCCTTAGATGCTTGTGGCAATTGCCTGCCAAGATAAAAAGGTCTCAACTAACGGAAGTACGGAAGGAAGGGGTGAATAACATTAATCACACAGAGCCTAGAGATGAAGTAGCAGAAGTGTCAAGAACAAAGAAAACTGAAAACAAATTGCAGCCAGGCCTGAGGGTGCAGTCCTGTAATCCCTGCTCCTCAGGAAGCTGCAGTAGGAGAACTGAGTTCAATGGCTGCCTGGGTTACTGTCTTAGTTGGGGCTTCTGTTGCTGTCAAGAGACACCATGACCAAGGCAACTGTTATAAGGGCAACATTTAATCAGGGCTGGCTTACAGGTTCAGAGGTTCAGTCCATTATCATCAAGGTGGGAAACAGAGCAGTGTCCAGGCAGGCATGGTGCTAGAGGAGCTGAGAGTTCTACATCTTGATCCAATGGCGGCTAGGAGAAGACTGTCTTCCAGGCAGCTTGGAGGAGGGTCTCAAAGCCCAACCCACAGTGACACACTTCCTGTAACAAGGCCACACCTCCTAACTGTGCTGCTCCTTGGGCCAAGCATGTTCAAACCATCACAGCTACCAAGCAAGTCCCAGGCCAGCCTGGGCAGCTCAATACAATCCTGTCTCAAGACATTTGAAAGAAAAGAACGGTTAGAAGTATGGCTCAGTGGCAGAGCGCGTTCTCTCTCTCTCTCTCTCTCTCTCTCTCTCTCTCTCTCTCTCTCTCTCTGTGCGTGTGTGTGTGCGTGCGTGTGGAGATTGCTCAGTTGTTGTTCTTAACCATATTCACGATGTCCTGTTTCTAATACCCATACGGTGGCTCACGACCATCTGTAATTCCAGTTTCCAGGGATTCAATGCCCTCTGTTGGCTTCCATGGGCCCCGAGCATACTCATGAAGTCGACGCATACAAGCAAGCAAAACATTCACATACATAAAATAAAAACAAAATTAAAAATTAAAAAAACAGGGGGCTGGAGAGGTGGCTCAGCGGTTGAGAGCACTGACTGTTCTTCCAGAGGTCGTGAGTTCAATTCCCAGCAACCACATGGTGGCTCACAACCATCTGTAATGAGATCTGATGCCCTCTTCTGGTGTGTCTGAAGACAGCTACAGTGTACTTACATATAATAAATAAATAAGTAAATAAATAAATAAATCTTTTTTAAAAAATTAAAAAACAACCACAGGAAGACCAACAGAGTCAACTAACCCAGACCCTTGGGCTCTCAGAGGTTGAACCATCAACCAAAGAAAATTCACAAGCTGGACCTAGGCCTCCCCACGCGTATGTAGCAGATGTGCAGCTTGGTCCTCGTGTGGGTCCCAAACAACTGGAACAGGGGCTATCCCAAAAGCTGTTGTCTGTAAGTGGGATAAGTTCTTCTAGCTGGGCTGCCTTGTCTGGCCTCAGTGGGAGAGGAAGCACCTAGCCTCACAGAGACTTGAAGTGCCAGGGTAGTGGGGATACCCAGAGAGGGTCCCACCCTCTCAGAGGAGAGGGATGGATAGAGGAAGGATTGTGGGAGGGGTGACTGGGAAGAGGGCAGTGAGCAGAATGTAAAAAACAAATTAAGTTAAAAAATTAAATTTAAATTTAAAAAAGATTAAAATACAAAATCAAAAAAACCTGGAAATCCACTGAAGACTTCAGACTTCCAGACTCCCTCTATGTTTCCTCACCTGCTGACTGTGTAGGAAGAATCATGGTGGTTTCTATGGGGGAGGGGCAAAGCTTGTAGCTGGGATCTGCTGCAGAGGATTAGCACTAAGAGGTCCCCTAGGAAAGAGCTCCCCAACACACTTGGGAGAAAGAGTGTTGGGCAAGAAGAGCTTGCTTGGACCCTTGTTGGCACCCTGAAACACAGCGCAGGTTCTGGGACTTACCAATGCTGGGTAAGGTGGGTAGGTGGGCAGCAAATAAAAGGGAAGGAGAGAGGTATTGAGCTTGGAATGCTGTGAGCAGATGAAGCTGAGCCTCTCGGCTTTAGACCCATGAGACAGAGAACAGCATAAAAGTGAAAACCAGGGCTTCCCAAGCTCAATACAGAGGCCAGCTGGAGGTCAGCTCCTGAAAGTTCCCGAGACAGAGTCAGGAGACCACACACAAGCCATGCTGGGGATTCTTCAACAGTGAAAGTGGCCGACCCTTCGGGAACAGGAGAACGTGCTTCAACGAGTGAGGCAGGAGTCTGAGAACTAGCCCACCATTGGTTAACATCCCATGGGAGCCCCCGGAGGATTGCATCCTGACAAACACAGGCTGCAAACACAAAGCATGGTGACGTTTCTGAGAATCAGTTCAAGGCTACTGTTTGGGGGCTTAAGTAGATGTAGGCAGATGTAGAGCTCTTTCTACTGGGGTGGTTAGGGGGTGCTGCTGGCTCCTAAGACATCTTCCCCGTGTCAACCACAGGGGTGGGTAGAGCTAGGAAGGTTCCTGGCAGAGTAAACGGTGTGATGCAGGAAAGTCCAAGGTGAATTAGAAGCCTGGACATCAAAGCAGAAACACAGCAGCAAGGACAGTCAGAAGCAGGCAGATGCTTCTCCCAGAGCAGCCTCGGGGTCAGACGGCAAGGCGCCCAGCCCAGAGTCATCTTAACCTCCCTGCTCCTCCATTCCTAGTGAAGCAAAATGACAATGACAACAATCCCCACTTGCCCCTGACTGCACTTTTTTATGATGTTCATGGGAAAGGAAAATCTCTGAGAAACACACAGGAAATGTCCGAAAGGAGTCTTCTAAAACAGCATTAAGTGTTTCCGGGCAGTGGGATCACAGACAGACCCTTCAGAAGCCCTGCAGAATGCTGGATCCTTTCAGGAATCCCCGGAATCCTGAAGCTCACCGTGGTCTCCTAAGGTCCAAGATACTCACATACGAACATGCAAATGTTCCTGTCTTAGGAAGCTAAAAACCCTTTACTATTGGGGGTAGGGAGCAGGCGTTTAAATGGCAGTGTATACAGGGACTGGTTGAAAGTGTCCTTATTATCTTTATCAGCATACCGTGACGTAAGGAGGCTGAGGAAAACTCAGCAAGATACCGAGCCCTGCAGAGGCTTGTTCCAGTGCTCTTCGGTGTGTGTTCGGCCCTGCCATCGTCATGGTGGGAGAAGCCTTATGCCTCTTCATGTGGTCACCTCTACAAACAAAGGTCTCCACGAAAGCAGCTCTCAAATGCAAGTTGGACAGAAGCAACCATACGACCTGTTCATAAAAAGAGGATGGCTTCTCAAGATAAACCGTGTGAGCGTGTGAACTCAGGCCTGCCTTCCATTGATGTTTGCTAAGCCATTCTTCTTCCTGAAGAGTGGGCATCCTTTCCTGGTGCCTTCCTTCTGTGCCTGGTTAAAGCCTTCCTTTACCCTTGTTTTTAAGTTTCTCTCTCTCTCTCTCTCTCTCTCTCTCTCTCTCTCTCTCTCTCTCTCTCTGTGGTGTGTGTCTATGTGTGTGTCTGGTCTGAGTGTGTGTCTCTGTGTGTCTGTGTGTGTGGTGTGTGTCTATGTGTGTGTCTGGTCTGAGTGTGTGTCTGTGTGTGTCTGTGTGTGTGTTTGTGTGTGTGTGTCTGTGTGTATATGTGTGTGTATGTGTGTGTGTATGTGTGTGTCTGTGTGTGTGTTTGTGTGTGTGTGTCTGTGTCTGTGTGTATGTCTGTGTGTGTGTCTGTGTGTATATGTGTGTGTGTCTGTGTGTATATGTGTGTGTCTGTGTGTGTATGTGTGTGTATGTCTGTGTGTATATGTGTGTGTGTATGTGTGTGCATGTGTATGTGTGTGTCTATGTGTATATGTGTGTATATGTGTGTCTGTGTGTGTATGTCTGTGTGTATATGTGTGTCTGTGTGTGTGTATGTCTGTGTGTATATGTGTGTGTGTCTGTGTGTGTGTGTGTGTATCTAAGCCTCAGAGGCCAGAAAAGGGCATCAAAGCCCCTGGAACTGGAGTAACAGGCAGGCATGAGTCACCAGATGTCAGTGCTGGGAACTGAACTCATGTTCTCTAATCTCCTAACCACTGAGGTGTCTCTCTAGGCTCCCTAATTCATTCTCATGAGGGCTACAGTACCAATGATCTCATTTAACCTCTTTAAAGATCCAATCTCTAAATATAGTAATATTCTAAAGACCTTCACGTTAGGACTTCAATATACTGAAGGACACACAATCCGGTGCACAGAACCGCAAATGGAAGTTTAACAAATGATGACGCAGTCTCAGCCTGGGCAATCAGATAGCTGTTAAAACAGGACAGCACTATAATATACCCTATTTTATAAGCTCTGGGATAATTTCCAAGAGAAGTAAATTATGAATAATGAAGAATTCTATATTTAAAATGAAAATTGCGGTACAGAACGGAGTGGTATGTATTTGTTTGGCTTGCCTGTGCACTAACTGTTATAGGGACCATCTTGGGATTTCTGTGGGATAAGGTGGGGAAAGGTCATCTCAAGAAAAAGATCCAGAGACCTGGGGACGAGAAGTGGAAAAGTGAATGCATTTCCACTGTAATTGTTCATATATGTAAGGAATTATTGAGAAATATCAAAAAGTAAATTTAAAAAGGTTTAAAACGACAACGTGAGCACAGTTAGGTTTGCTGTGCTAAGCTGAAGCTCAATGAAGAGTGGGCTTTGTCCTCCAGCATCACCCCCACCCTCTGGCTGCTGCTTCACAAATGCCTCTTCACAGACGCTGTCTCCATGGCAGCTGGCTCCTGCTGTCAGGCTGCTCTCTCGTGTGAACTCTCTCTCTCTCTTTCTCTCTCTCTCTCTCTCTCTCTCTCTCTCTCTCTCTCTCTCTCTCTCACACACACACACACACACACACACACACACACACACACACACACGGAATCAGATGTATCTGAAGAAGTGGAATTTTCCAGAATCTTCGAGAACTTTGAGTAGCTGCTCCTTGAGAGTTCCTCAAGACATCCTGTCAGGTTATTTCCCACTGCCAAGATGAAGGCAGAGGGGAGGCGGTGGAGAAGAGAATCCATCACTCCAAACAGAATAGAAATGAAAGCTCTGCAAAGCAAATAGCCGAAAATCTCACAAGTGTCATTCACTGTTCGAAAAGACTGTTTTTAGACAACATAATAATCCACTACAACATTTACTCTGTCGGCAAGATTATTACAGCGCAATTTTACTTTTTCCGTCTTCAGTGGCGTGGTGTGATTTCTCTAGAAGTCATCCTTTGTCTTCCCCGAGTTTGGGGTTAAGATTTATCTAAATGCTGACATGGGGGTGGGGGTGAAGTAGTATCTGCCAGGAGAAGTGTGAGAGGCCACCCATGCCTTCAGTGCCCTCACACAGCCCTAAGTGATGGCTCTCACACAGCCTGGCTCTCAGCATGGACCCGTGCAGTTGACTATGTCTAGTCCCAGGCCTGGCCTGCCTCCCCTTCTCTGCCTCCCTTGCATTAGAGCAGTGGCTCTCAACTTTCCTAATGCTGTCACCTTTTAATACAGATCCTTATGCTGAGGTGACCCCCCAACCATAAAATTATTTTTGTTGCTACTTCATAACTTTAATGTTGCTACTGTTACAAATCGTAATTTAAATATCTCTATTTTCCAACGGTCTTAGGCTACCAGAAACCCACAGGTTGAGAACCTCTGCATTAGGGTCTAGTATTTTCATAAAGCCTTGCTTGACCACAGCAGCAAACATTGTTCCCTCACTAGGGAAACATCCTTTTGCTCTTTTCACCTGCTTCCAGCTAAACTTATTTCAGTATTTGGATGTGAAATTCCCAAGAAATGGCAGAAGAAATGTTTTAGACCAGCTAGGTAGGTGGAACAGCTTGGTCCATCCCTAGTTCGGGGAAACCTTGTCACTTTCCCTCCTTTTTCTGGTCCACAGTGTTACTTGGTGTTTTTATGCAAACTAGAAAAGGGATTGCCAAATATGGGCTTTTGATTTGGAAAGTTCTTTGATAAACTGGGTAAAGTGACATGTGCTGAGATAGTCCTGTGCCAGCTCGGAGTCAGTAAACAGCTGGACTGCATTAGCAGCAGCTACCTCAGCCTGGGCCCCTGTGCAAACGAGCTGATCTGGTGCATCCCTGGTCTCAACCCACACAGATCTACACAGCGGATCCCAAATGGATTATACGAAGCCCTTAAATCACATCGGCTTCCGAGGGAAGCTGGAAAACAACCTGGCTTTCCTGGTCTTTGTACTAGATTTGATCTGGCAAGATCTCTTCTGATTCAAATCTTTTCTCTTAAGAGAAACAAACTGGGTGGTAGAAGTCACCTTCAATACCAGCACTCTGGAGGCAGAGGCAGGCAGATCTTCTGAGTTTGAAGCCAGCCTGCTCTACATAGAGAGTTCTAGGATAGCCAGGGCTACACAGAGAAACCCTGTCTTGAGACAAGCAAAAAAGTTGAAAAACAAAAACAGCAGACCAGCCGTTCTCGTTCTCTCTCTCTCTCTCTCTCCCCCTACACATACACACATACACACACACACACACACACACACACACACACACACACACACACCAGGTCCCCATCCCAGATCTGAGTGAAGAAAAGACACAGCTCTGTCACTCGTGGAAGCCCATCTTCACATTGCCTCTCTCCTGTACCCATATCTCCATGGGCACAAGTCTCTTACTTTCACAAGCCTCTCCCAACCACACGCTGTGAGATCCACATCCCTCTCCAGTTTATCTTCACACAACTCCCTTCTTGCCTCGTTTTATAATGCTTAGAGTCAGTCTCTTTTGAAAATTTTATTTATATAATGTTTAGCATAATTGAAGAACTGACTACCTTTGGTAGCTGAGCATCCAATCTAGTGTTATTTTCTCGTCTTTCCTATGAATTGTATGTGGTGTGTGTAGTATGTCTGTGGAATATGTGTATATGTGGTGTGTGTGGTGTGTGTGTGTGGTATGTGTGGTGTGTGTAGTGTGTGAGTGTGGTGTGTGTGGTGTGTGGGTGTGGTGTATATGGTATGTGTGGTGTGTGGGTATGGTGTGTATGGTGTGTGTGTGTGGTGTGTGGGTGTGGTGTGTGTAGTGTGTGAGTGTGGTGTGTGTGGTGTGTGGGTGTGGTGTATATGGTATGTGTGGTGTGTGTGTGTACTGTGGTATGTGTGTGGTGTGTGTGGTATGTGTGTGGTGTGTGTGGTATGTGTGTGGTGTGTGTGGTATGTGTGTATATATGTGTGTCTGTGTGTGTGCATGTATGTGTAGCATGTATGTATGTGTGGTGTATGTATGTGTATGATGTGTATGTGGTGTGTATGGTGTGGGGGGGTGGTATGTGTGGCATGTATGTATATATGTCTGTGTGTGTATGTATGTATAGCATGTGTGTATGTGTGGTGTATGTGTGGTATGTGTGTATAATATGCATGTCTCTCTGTGTGTGTATGTATATACGCATGTATGTATGTATGCATGTGTAGCATGTGTGTATGTGTGGTGTATTGTATGTGTGGTATGTGTGGTGTGTGCTGTGGTGTGTGTGTGTATGTGTGTATGGTGTATGTATGGTGTATGTATATGTGTGTGTGTATGTATGTATGTATGTGTAGCATGTGGTGTATGAGTATGTGGTGTGTATGGTGTGTGTAGGGTGTGGTATGTGTGTGGTGTGTGGTGTGTGGTGTGTGTGGTGTGTGCATATTATGTGATTTGTGTATGTGTGTGATATTTGTGTGTATGGTATGTGTGTGGTGTTTGTGTGTGTGGGTATGGTATGTGTGTGTGGTGTGTGGTGTGTGTGCGTGTATATATATGTGTGTGTCTATGTGTCTCTCTCTGTGTATGTATGTGTAGTATGTATGTATGTGTGATGTGTATGATGTGTGTCTGTGTGTTCACCTAAGTTCACCCTGCAAACTCTCCACCTTGCCAAAATTCGTGGTGAAATAGTCCAAGTTTCATCCCAATGACTCAATACCAAACATCCGGTCTAAATGAAACTCTCAAACTCCTGAGGCAGGTTAAAGAAAAAGAGGAGTACGGGGAATTCTAAAGAAAATAAAGTGCTGGAATGGGTTAATAAGCTTTGAAATTAGGGTAAGCAAACTAAAGGTTTTTCCGAGCTGCATTCAATGTTGTATGAGACCTTTGGGCTCAGACGATGTCACTCGTTCCTCTAGCATGAGAAAAGAATTTTCCTGGATTCCCATCTTACCTTTATTTGATTGAAGCCCCAGAGCGAGCTCGTGGTTTCAGTCTTTGATCCTGGCTCATCTCAGGCCATTTCAAACCCTTCGATAGGAATCCAGGTCAGCAGATCCAGGAGAAGCCATTACTGTTATATAGCTGTGGACCGTGAAGAAGGCCACGGACCCACATCTCTGCAGCCACAGCACCTCTTTGGCGGATCTCTTTCTCATCAAGCACTAAGTCCAGTATACCCATCAAGAAGGAGGCTCATTTGCATGCAGGGCTCTTGGCGAAGTCAGGGCATAGAGCACCCTGGTTCTTGGCGATCCAGGCTGCAAGAGTCCAGAGGAGAGGCGGCCAGGCAGAACAGACGAGGAGAAAAGGAAGGGGATAGAGGTAGACCTAAAAGATATTTGGAGAGGCAGAGAGCAAGAAGTGATCCCTGCTCTGACTGGTATTTTTAGCTTCCTTTTTCATTCCATTCACTACCCCGCTTTCCCTCAGAAGGGCCTTTCCCGCTTCTTATTAAGCTGTCTTCATTTCTCTCACACATAAAAAGGGGGGGGGGGAGGGAGAAGATGAGAGAAATAACCAGATTTGGCTGAATGGAAATCAACAAGGACTCATTTTAAATCTTGGATCTTAAGTGTAGCTTCTTTTTCTCTGGGGCTGTAGTCAGACAAGTGGGCAAATCACGTTGAGTTCCCAGTCAAGACTGTGAATGGAGGCGAGTTTCACACAGAGGTGTAAATTCGTAAGCCACTTCCTCACACTGCTCTTCCTCCTTCACCTCCTAAAGAGTGAAGTACTCTGAGGCTGAAGAGTTTTGGGTCATTTTTTTCACGGTAATTGGCTTTCCTTGACACCAAAACAGTGTTTATACCATTTTAAAAAAATATATGGGGGGCTGGAGAGATGGCTCCGCGGTTAAGAGCACTGACTGCTCTTCCAGAGGTCCTGAGTTCAATTCCCAGCAACCACATGGTGGCTCACAGCCATCTGTAATGGTGTCCAATGCCCTCTTCTGGTGTGTCTGAAGACAGCTACCGTGTACTTATATATAATAAATAAAATAAATCTAAAAAAAAAAATGTATGGGTATTTTGCCTGTATGTACGCCCGTGCCTAGTAAGGTCATCAGATCTCCTAGGTCTGGTGATGGTTGTAGCCACCATGTGCGTGCCGGAAATTGAACCCGAGCCCTCTGGGAAAACAGCTAGTATTCCGCTGAACCATCTCTCCAGCCCCCAGCTCTACCATCTAAAGAACAAATTCAGGGAACGGGGATAAGACAGAGAAAATAAAAAGTTGTGTGCTTGAGTTTCAGGTTATTTTCTTTTACAGTAACATCAAACAAGACCAAAGACAAGTCCGCCAAATCCGTGTAGTCTTAGCTCTTAGGAGGTAGAGGCAGGAAGGTCAGGAGTTTTAAGCCAGCCTCAGCTATATTCAAAAGTCTAAACTGAGCTATAGGAAATCCTGTCTCAAAAATTAAAGAACTAAAACCAGGCATAAATTCATGTAAAGGACAACAAAGAAGTTATTTGCAAAGCTTCTGGACTAGAAATCTTTCCCACGGCCGTGAGAATCATGCAGAGGAGCTCAGCTTAGGTCACGTGACCACCTAGGAAGCACTCAGAAAAGCCAGGGAAAATGATGCTGCCCTTGGTCATCCCTGGGCAGAGTAGAACGTTCCACTCCAACACCAAGAGTAGAAGCAACTCTACAGAGAATGAGGAAGAGAGCGGTTCTCCACAAAGAAATCAGAGTACCACTCTTAGGAGGAGAATGGATGTCAGGTTTGAACTCAGTGTTTTATTTTAGGTGCAGGACATGCTCAATTATTAATTAGACCTTTGTAAATGGGTTAAAAGTAATTAAACAAGGGCATTAAGAACTGTAACTCATAAAGTAATTGCATCACACACCAGTCAGTGCAAATTGCCATGATACCTTTTCACTGTCACCACAAAGTCTCCCTCAGTAGACCAAAGCTCCTGTTCCACCGCACTCCTACTTAGTCTTTCCCTGATCTATCCCTTTTCCAGGATCTTCAGCTAGAGCAGTGGCTCTCAGCCTTCCTAACGCTGTGACCCCTTAATACAGTTCCTCATGCCGTGGTGACCCCCAACCATAAAATTATTTCATAGCTACTTCATAACGGTAACTTTGCTACTGTTACAAATTATATTGTAAAAATCTATGTTTTCGGATGGTCCTAGGCAACTCCAGCAAAAGGATCATTCAACTCCACGGAGGGGTCGGGACCCACAGGTTGAGAACTATTTATTGCACTAGCCTCTATAGCAGACCCAAACTATCTTCATTACTGCAGCTGTATACCTTAGGAAGAAGTCATGAAAACCTTCCATGTTGATTCTTCTACTCTATATAGTTTTGGATTATTCTAAACTCTCTGGATTCAAATATCAATTTTAGAGCCAACGGATCCGATCCTACTAAAACTTTGTCTTGAGGAGAAATATCTTTTTTTTTTTTTTTTTTGGTTCTTTTTTTCGGAGCTGGGGACCGAACCCAGGGCCTTGTGCTTCCTAGGTAAGCGCTCTACCACTGAGCTAAATCCCCAGCCCCGAGAAATATCTTTAAAACAATTTTATGTTTTCTTTTTCTATGTGCCTAAGCAGTTTCTCTGTTGTATATATGTGTAGCACTTACCTGCCTGGCATCCATGGAGTTCAGGAGAGGAAGAACTAGAATTACAGACCTGAGTCACTGTGAGGGTCCTCTGCAAGATCAACAAGTGCTCTTAACCACTGACCCATCTCTCTATCCTGAGACGTAGTGCCCTAATGCCATCCAGTGTAGGATGACGTCATTACGCAGGTGAAGGCAGGTACAAGATAGAACGAGGCCTGTCATTGGACGAGAAAGGAAGGATAGGCGGGAGAAAAATTTTAGAGAGAGGAGGAGACTGGAACCGGAGAGGGAGGCAGCCGAGAGAACATGGAGGCTGATTCCTCTCTGTACATTTATAGGTTGTTACAAATAGTCTAAGGGATGAAGATATGTACAGGGCTTTGTATGTTTAAGTGGGCGATTATACCTTATCAATTGGTTGTAAGTTAATTGTGTGGATGTATTGTACATTGAGCATTTAACACGTAAATCTGGTTGTTGGGTTCCAGTTTGCTGAGTAATGATTTCACTGGATGTTGGGAGTGTGAACAGAGTTTGTGACAGAAAGCCGTGCTAGTCTGTAGAATGCTTGGGGCTAGCATGGTGTGGGGCCATGCTAGCACCGCCCACGGAACGCTATGTGAGTCTCAGGCGTGGTAACAACCACCAAGGGGACGGTGTGTGAAAGCGGTAACAGAGAAACAGCTAGAGTGCGTGGATCCTCGACAATGGGAACTCTCAGGAACCAGGTCGAGGATCATTATTTATTTAAATTTACTGCAACAATCAAGTTTTTCTAACCCATGAGCATAGAATGCATTTAAGTCTTAAACTTTCTCTAAGCAGTATTTTGTAGTTTTTACTGTTCGGGTCAAACACATAATTTACTAGAGTTAACACTATTTATCTCAGATTTTCATATAGAATGATGTTTTAATAATTTTATTAGCATATGTTATAGGATTCATTATGGCTATTTTACACATGCATATTGTTTTTGTTTAGTTTTTGTGTTTTTGTGTTTTTGAGATAAGGTTTCTCTATGTAGCCCTGGCTCTCCTGGAACTAGCTCTGTAGTAGACCAGACTGGCCTCCATCTCACATAGACCCACCTGCCTCTGCCTCTGCCTCTGCCTCTGCCTCTGCCTCTGCCTCTGCCTCTGCCTCTGCCTCTGCCTCTGCCTCTGCCTCTGCCTTCCAAGCATGGCTTTTCTTTGTTTTGTTTTGTTTTGCTTTGCTTTGCTTGAGACTGGGTCTTTTTATGTAGCCCTGGATGTAGACTAGACTAGACTTTGTAGACTAGGCTAGCCTTGAACTCACAGAGCTCTGCTTGCCTCTACCTCCCCAGTGCTAAAAGTGTGCACTACCTCCCCCGGGGCTATTCAATAGTTACAATGTGGCTAGCATTTCATTTCATATTTTAAAAATATTTATTTTATTTAAATTTGTGTTTGTGTATGTGTACATGAGTGCATGTGCCCCAGACCCATAAGACCCCTGCAGCCAGAGTTACATGCAGTTGTAAGCCAGTTGCTGTCAGGACTGGGAACAGAACTTGAACCCTATTAATCACCATGACCAGACACACCATGTTGGACAGTAGAGTACAGAAAGGGTGGGAAAGATACAGTCCGATGTCTCCATGAACATATCACCTAATCTTAGACCTGGTAGGAAAGGTAGGGAAAGGGCCAAAACAAAATGCGAATTACTCCACACTACTCCAAAGTAGTGTAGGGAAGACACATGACACAGGATGTGAGCTACCAAACACAAGAGCCAAGTCCCCACTTGGTCGCTTGGCTTCTCTTCTGTTAGGGTATAGCTTGTATTCGGAGCCGACTTCACGCTGTTGTGATTGGGGCTTGAATGGGAGAGTGCAAGGGAGAATACCATTCTAAATTTGCAAAGCATTGTGCACACGGGTGGAGGTGCTCGCATACCTCCGTTTCATTTTGGCTTTGACATGCTAATCCTGCGATCTCGGAGGAGTGTGAGCCACCTGCGTCTCATAAACCTTTCGCTTTACTTACACACGTGTGACCTTTCCTATCCCGGGGCCACTTGAGCAGTATTGACCGCTGACTTGCAAGGATGGGCGCTTAGCAACTGCATAGGAAATGACGCTTGCGGCTGCGATGTTGGTGGCCTGCAAAGATAAAAGGCGGTAGAGGCGAATGAAAGCGGACCCGCCGCGAACAACAGAGATGGATCCAGGAACAGGACCCGGAGTCCTCACTTGCACCCTGCCAGGTTCCCAAGTTGCTCTGCTCTCTCCAGTCACCTCTCGCTCCTCCCTCCGCTGCTGTCTTTTGTCTTTGAAAGCCGGGGGAGACCGACAACAGATTATTAACTGTGCACGCAGGTGTTATTGAAGAGACCAATTTGTGAACAATGGCCCTTCCCACGTTGTCCAAACAGAAAGATTGTTCCGCAGCTGTTATTTGCAGAACCTGTCAGCGTTCTCAGTGCTGCTATGGAGGCGCCAGCTGTCCTAGAGCGCGGCTCTCCCTGCGACGCCCACTCCTGACAGCGTTGCGGAGCCCTCGCTGCGCAGCTGCCCACCGCTGGCCACACTCCACGCCGGACGACGCAACCTGGCTCCCTGCCTTCCTCAAAGCCGCCCATACCTCTCATCTGAGATAATCCTTCTCTTTCCCATATCCCTGAAAACAGAATCCGTGGAGTTGCTTGGGAAGCCTACTGCATTGCGAGTTTGAAGGATGGATATCTGTGCAGACATTATGTAAAAATGTGTGGCCCAGATGCCAGCTGCGGATCTTCTCTGTAGGATCTAAGTGAACCCACCAATTCTGCACTCTAGGGATGTTCCAGGTTTCCTCCCGGGAATGCTTTCATTCCATCGCCTATCCTAAGGCAGAAGAATGCAACCCTTCCTGCGCGTTTCTAAATAAAGCGTCCGGTCAGTATCACCGTAAAGAGGTTTTTTCACTGTCAGCTTCCAAAACCTATGAGCTTGTTTTGCCCTGGAGAGGTTTCCTCTCTCTACTCTCTAGTCCGCAGGCCCTTTCCCCAAGCCTCCATACCCAGGTCCCACCAACGGCTTCCAAGAGGCAGGACTCCCTTTCCTTCAAGGAAGAAGTACAGTTTTATTCCTGGTACAAAGACCTTCAGTTCCAGAAGTGTCCTGCTGGCGCCGGAATGTCTGCTGGACTGCCAGTTTCTCAAAAAAAAAAAATTCTCTGGCCTTCTGCACTCCCCTCTTCCCATTTGGGGATGACCCCCTTACAGAGGCTGTAAGTTTCCCAAGGAGCAGAAAAAGTGTTCACTGGGACTTTCCGTCCTGAGTTTCCCACAATGGCCTGAAAACCAGCAGTTGGATCTTGCCCCATGCGGTAGCCAGGCCCACTCACAGGAACTTAGCTGCTCGTCCTATACGACTGTCATTCGAAACTGTCATAATCTTTTCCAGATCCCCAAAACAGGGAACCACGGTCTAGCCTAGTATCTGTGTGCCGAATTCAAATCTACAGACACGTTTTGATAGCATTTTGTAGGCTACAGTACTACCCGCCTTATACTGGAGTCCAAGTTGAAAACGTAAATTTTTTTCACACACCAATTTCTAACGTGTCTGCCCCACTCAACTACTGAACCATAAAATAGATTCTCAAGGCCGCTTCTTAACCCCAGTTTAGGCTGAGGGTTCTAAAATTACGAATTGTATCTTTTATGAAGTAAACCTTGTTTCATCTCCTAATTTGCAGTTCAAGAAAATGTATATATTAATAGCATTCTACAACTCCTTGTCTTTTTACTGTTAACTAAAAAAAAAAAAAAAAAATTAACCCTGGACTTAGCAAGCCCTGGTTGATTTTGGAATATTTATTAAGACTCTGAAGGAAAACCAGATGATGGGAGCGGGAGTTTTGCTCTACTTCCTAAAAAGTACTCTGAGAATTCTAGAGATTTTAGTTTCTCAGGATTCTTGAGAATTTATGTCCACCACCCCCGCATTCCCCAATGCTGGGACAGCCATGTAGATCCACACTGGACTGCACTTCCTGAACATAAGCATTATTTCATCAGATGCACACTCACTACTCCAAAGCAGGAACAGTCACTCAGGACCCAGCAAGCCCACGGCTGTACTAAGTTGGTTAAGTGGCTGCAGGCCCAGCCTGGGCGCTGTCTCCCGGCAGTTAGAATGCCACAGGCAGCAGAGAGGGAAGTGTCTCTGTGCATGTTAACAAGCTAGGTGGAAGAAGGCTAGGCTCTTACTTACCTCAGTACCACATTAGGCTGGGGAAATACAAATTGGGCACCGTGCAAATATTTACCTTCAGGGACCTTTGAGGGACCTCTGGGGGAAGGAAAATAAATCTGTACACGTATTTACTCATAATGACTCCCAATCGTGCCATTCGAATACAAGCCCAGCATTTCATTAAACAGGCATCTTCAATGGTTGCTGGGCTGTGTAAATACATTATGAATAAAGCCACAGGTCCGCTCGGCTGGCAGGATGGAGGCGCAGTGTTTGGATACATGAGCCTTGTCTCCCAAATGGATCCGTTTTCTGAAAGGACAGAAAGCAAGGAGTTTGCCAAAGGATTGTACTTCTCTTCTCACGGGGTCCTTTAGAGAGAAGCCTCTAATCTGTAAGCATGCTCACAGGCCCACTTGTACAGTTTGGTGACTGTGAACCGTGAAAGAAGTGAACACGGTTTGATTTAGCACTCTCCACGCGGACTGATTTGCCCAAGAAAGCACTCGGATCCGTTAAGCCCAAGGGCATCTATTGAACCGGATGAAACATGACTTGGGAAAGATGTTTCTTTATCAAGCAGGCTGCCGCAGCAAAGCCATCGTGGGCCCTCAGAAAAAAAAGTGCACGACCTCAGAGCCTCAGTACATCCTTGGTGCCTGCTCAGACCCAGGCAATGCTGACGCTGCGAACTGGCTCGCCTTGGAAAAGTCCCAGCTTATTATACACTGATCACCGCACCGTGATTTGCCACGAGGAAATAGCTCTCCAGGCTAAAGATTCTTCGTGTTGTTAGTCTCCCCTTCTCCTCCCAACTCACCAAAGGCCGTTGGGCAGGGCAATGACTCAGGAGGGAGCGGCCAGCCATGCCTTAAAAAACACAAGTGTTCTCTTAAGTCTGTTGGACTCATAAACCTACTAGTCACCAAGGCAGAGGAGTGAGCCAAAGGGGGATGGGGGTGCCGACACGAATTTAGGGCAAGGTGGAAGAGGAGAGGCAGAAAAGGAGAGCTGCCCGTTGTCCCTGAGGATGGCTTAGTAAACCCCGGAGGTTTATTAAGAGTCTGATTGCCTCTCCGCGCTTCTCTGGAGCCTTCTACCTCTTCTGCCTCCAGCAAAACCCAAGTCCCACAGACACTCCTGTCTGAGACGCATCATACAGTATAAGAGGTTCTGTAGGAGACAGGAATAGTGGGAGCGGCAAGGAACTCAGATCCGAGCCAAGAACCCGGACCAGTACACACAAGGGTCAGGCAGAGGGCGGGCGATGTCAAACCCCAATGTCTGCCAGGCTGGAAGAAACCCTTCTGCGTACGATGGGCCCTTTGTGTACGGTATAGAATTTGGTCATATTGAGAAGACATTGTTCCAAGGGAACACCACCTTGTCCTGTCGGGAAGAGCTGAGCTTGCAGGTGGCGCTGGTTCTTTTCTTTCGGAGCCTAAGGCCCTTCGCCTCCCACCCTTTAGCGATTCTGTGGCAACAGCTAGTACTCCCTGGAGCCCTGCAATAACCCCATCACAGAAAGACCTCACGGTGATTCTCATTCTAGCCTCTGCTTGTCCCTCCCTGTCACTGTTGCTGCTCGAATCCAGCCAGGCCGATGTGATTGTGCTAGGATGGCTGTGAGAATGGACAGGGGTGGGGGTGGGGGTGCTCCTCGAGAACCTCAACATTCAATCACACCCTCCCCAGCCTGGAGGGCTCCCAGCAATAGCACTCCCATTAGCATGATTTCCAGCTAGCTTATTAACCAAACCCCACCGCTCCTGGCTTGTATTCAGGCCCCGATACAAAGGAATGAGTAAAAGCTGTTTTCTCCACAGCGGTGTCTCGCCTCCTTGGCAGGTGGCGGAGGGTGATGTATAGAAGAGCTGCCATCTTCTCCTCCTCCTTGGAAAGAAATTCAGCGCGCAACACCCCTGTCAGCCAACCCACCAGCCAGCTGACTCGCTGGGGGCAGCGGCAAAGCTGGCTCCAGCTACCTTGAAGAGGAACGAACCGCATGTGGCTGAGGACTCTGCACTGTCTCTGCCCTCGCCTGGAGTCCCAATTCCCACCCAGGCAACCTCTGCCTTTATGCTCCCGGCTCTCAAATTCTCCTGCCTCATCCTTATGTGTAATCCATTCCTGTAAAATGTCATTGGAACTTCCTCGTACTGCCTTTTCTAAGCCCATTAGCTTCATTAAAGCTGCCCTATCTTCCACCCTTCTCTCCTTTAGTGTAATACATACATGAGCATATTCTACTGGATGCAGAGCTCTCTATGCTAGCAGAGCCTTTCTCCTAAGTGCAGAAGCCTCTGGAATAGCTTCTGCATTTCTCGTCTCTTCTGTCTGTGTTCCCACAGAAACAAAATTTGATGACATCCACAGGGTAACACTGAGCTCCTCCAGCACGCTTCATTGTCTGGCCCATCCATGCTCCTAATGTTATTAGACAGAGGTCTGGAGTTGCAACCTGACCAGGAGAACAGGGATCTGGCTGAAGCTAGGTTGGCACAGAAGCACACTGCATTTTCTGAGACATGGCGTTACCATTGAAAGGTTTTAAGAGGGAGTGTATGAAACCAGAAAGAGTACCAAGTGCCTACCCTGCCTTAGCCCGAAGCCACTGATTAGGGTGCTAAGAAACCCCAGGAGTGTTAAACGTTCCCATTTGCATCAGCATAGCACAAGATTGAAGGGATGCTCACCGGGTCATGTGGTTGGCACAGAGTAAACAGGTGATTGACATGTTGATAGACAATAAACAATAGCATTAATTCAGTGTGCGCTAATTAACATTCTCTCTACTAGTCTTGAATCTTCTTTAGCCCAACCCTGGGAGGTAGTGCTGCTTTTAACCCCATTTTAAAGACAAAGAAACGGAGTCCCAGATCGGTTGTCCCATATCCAGCAAGTGCTGGCTGCGAGCTCTAAAACCAAGTCGATCTGACTGTACAGTTTCCCTTGTCACAATTAGCCCCAGGAGCATTGGCTGACATTGGCAGCCTAGTTCTAACTGGGATCACCAAAGCCCCATAGAGCAAGCGGTTGTGAGATTTAGCCAAAAACAAAACAATACCCCAACTAAATTCAAATTTTGGATAATGAACAACTCTTGAAACACATCCCATGCAATATTTACTAATAATTATGCTAAAATATCCATTTCTTTATATGGCACATAGACTTAGCCGAAGTCTCCTATTTTACTTGAGACCTCTAATGTGGCACCACTCCCTTAAAAACCCAGCCAGCTAGTGAAGGTTAGAAACTATCACAGGAGTGATG
This sequence comes from Rattus norvegicus, assembly GCF_021556685.1. NCBI lineage: Eukaryota > Metazoa > Chordata > Mammalia > Rodentia > Muridae > Rattus > Rattus norvegicus. Next base: position 55,667,540 of record NC_141536.1, on the reverse strand, counting down.
ATTGAATTCACCCAAGCCAGCTGGTCTCCTAATTAGCACCCAGAGGATCTGTGCTGGTCGTTCGGTTGTTTGGTTGTTCGGTTGTTTGGTTGTTTGGTTGTTTGGTTGGTGTTGTATCTTTTGACACAACATTTAGAAAATGTCTCCACCATCCTGTGGGGCTTTTTTTTTTTTTTTTTTTTTAGATTTTATTTTATTGTATATGAGTACACTGTAGCTGCCTTCAGACACACCAGAAGAGGGCATCAGATCTTATTACAGATGGTTGTGAGCCACCATGTGGTTGCTGGGATTTGAACTCAGGACCGCAGGAAGAGCAGTCGGTGCTCTTAACCACTGAGCCATCTCTCCAGCCCCCGGGGCTTTTTTTTTAATTGATGTGGGAGGGCCCAGCCTACTGTGAGTAGTGTCACCCCTGGACGGGTGGTCCTAAATTGTATAAAAAAGCAAGTTAAGAAAGCCAGAAGGAACAAGCCAGTAAGTAGTGCTCCTTGGTGGCTTCCGCTTCAGTTCCTGCCTCTAGGTTCCTGCCCTGCCTGACTTCCCTCAATGGACTGATCCCAGATATGCAAACTGAATAAACCTCTCTCAGCCCCAAGCTGTTTCTGGTCATAATCTTTAACATCACAGCAATAGAAATTGAATAAGACAGGACCGTCTCACTGGGAACTGAATGTACCCCCGGGGTAGGCTGGAGCTGGACAGTCATGACCCGGATGTGAGCTAAAAACAACTGGTGTATCAGTTATACTGCTCTCGGGTGGCAGCTCTTCAAGTCTCAGCTGCAATTCAGTGTCACATCCTCCTCTGCCAGAGGCAGGAAACCCCTTCCTGCTCCCATCCTGACATCTATTTTAAACAAAGAAACTAAGGATCTCCCTCATCTGGGCAACCAGAAGGGGGAAATGGCAGTTACATAGCCACACACACACACACACACACACACACACACACACAAACCTGGATGCCAGAACAAGTTCACACTGGTAAACACCAGCCCTGGCCAATGCATTCATTTTTCAAGTGTGAGCATGTTTTGAAGTCTAGATGCCATTTCAAAATGAGAATGTGAGAGAGCAGCAAATGGGCTTTTCTGATGCTAAATTCTTTTCCTCCCTTCCTGCTCTACAAAGAAGCAAATGTCACCATTTCCATCTCACCTTCTGTGAGAGTTGGTATCATGTTTTGACCAGTCAGAAAGTTCCTTAGGCATTTCTGAAGCCAAACTCCATGACCTCTCCTACCTGGTTCCCATCTCTAAGCTATCAGTGTAACACACACACACACACACACACACACACACACACATACACACACACACTCACACATATAAGCATGCTCACATACATGCACACACTCAAACACACACAGAGAGCAAAACCTGCTTTTTGAACATCTTAACAACCCATCAGTCTAACCCCAGCTTCCTCCAGACAAGCCACAAGCCCCAGGCTACCCCACACATGGACGATCGCCACCCCCTCTACGCGCCTCCTCCTGTAATCGCCTGGTTTAGCCAGTCTGAGCTCTAGGGATCAGAGAAGGGGTTTAGAGACTTGGATAACCCCGAGGACAGTTACTGTAGCTCTTCTCTACTCTGGGACAAGCGAGTCTCACAGAGAAAGCCTTCCTTCCCTCACAAAAAGGAGCCAAGTACAGAATGCCTGGGATGGTGTTTCAAGTGTATCTAATAAAATGTAATTTATGTTTTCATATCTGGATCCTGTGAGCAATGGGTATAAATGCCTATTGTTTGTCCATTACAGAAGAAAAGCTCCATTCGTGGAAGTGGCAGGAGTCAGGTCTTTCACATTTCATGGTTGCAGTACTAGCTAATGATTGAGAGCCTCCTGACACCAGGCACTGTGCTAACCGCTCACACACCCTGTTTTGCTCGCTGCTCAGACATCCCACCATGTCCGGTCCGGAAGCAGAGGAATGCCCAGCTGAAGAGCAGGGGCTGCTAGGATCTTGACTCCAAGATCAAACCTGAGATGTCTCGACATTTGTCCACGCGCCGGCATGGCCATGCTCCTGGTTTCTCCTCACTTTAGATACTGCTGGCCTCTGTTCTCCCACAGAAAACTGAGACCATGTTGAGAATCAGGAAAAGAATTATAAAGTCAAAGCAATTGTTACCTTGACGTTTCCAACAATCTATAGAAGGTATGCGCGTGGTGAAAGGCCAACACTAATAACATTTCATCTTGATAGGGCTCTTTTTCATCAAGTCTTTTGCCAATGAAGGAAACATTCCATTTAAGCATGGGGGAAAACATGTTACACACACACACACACACACACACACACACACACACACACACACACCTGGCAGACACTGATAGAACCAGTCTGAGACACCACTAAATGAGTGTGTTGGACAAACTAAATGCTAAGCCAATGCCATTCTGCTGCTGGGGAACTGTAAAGAACACCTATCCTCCCCTTATATACTCCACAGTATATGTTGACTTGAATGTGTTTCTCAAGACTTTGTGTTGAAATGTCATCACCTCTGTGCAGGGTAGACTTAACAGGTAGAATCATGATCCAGCAGAGGTGGCAGGAGTTAGTGGAGAGTAGGGGTCTTTGGAAGGTATTTAGGACTAATAGGATCACTGAAAATGAGCGTCAATGAACTAAGCCTGCAGCTCTCTCTCTCTCTCTCTCTCTCTCTCTCTCTCACACACACACACACACACACACACACACACACACACACACACAAAGAGTCAGGTCCACTGACTTAGTAGGGATTTGCCAGCAATGTGTCCATCATTAGTTGCCACCCCCCTTGACTATGGACCTTAGAACCTTGAGCCAAAATAAACTTCTTTCTCAAATGTATCCAGTGAGGTGTGTTACTGACAACAGAAAATGGGCTGATTCAGCAAGTGAAATTTAATAGATTTTTTTCAGTTACTAGAAGGTTTAATTGAGTAATTCTTCAACGAAGCATGCCCCCAGGCATGGCATTAGACCCATGATGAGGCAGTGCCAGCCAGATCATTAACAATACAATCCATTGGAAAATTCTACATTCTGTGTCTTTCATTCTCTTTCTTTCTCTATTTTATTCTCCCTTTCTTCTTTTTTTATTTCCTTTTTTCTTCTTTTCATCTGTATGCATGCATAATGTATATCCAAGTGTGCTTGCCTTTTGTGTGTGTGTTTCTGTGGTGTGTATGTGTGTGTGTGTGTGTTCATGGGGGGGGACACATGGGTGCACATGCATGTTTGTGAATCTGGGGCTGGAGGTTGATGTCAGGAATCTCCTTTGATCATTTTCCACCTCTCTCTTTCTGAGGTAGGCCCTCTAGATCAAACCCAGAGCTCACCAATACAGCCAGTCTACCTAGCTAGCCTGTTCTGAGGTTCTAAGGAGCCACCCTCCAGTGCTCCTGCTTGCTTACATGGCAAGCATTTTAACCTCTGAGCCATCTCCCCAGCCCTTCAGACAGTACTTTCAAATGAGAAAGAGCTGGGAATCAGTTTTCTTGTTGCTGTGTGAACCTGTTGGTTCACTTAAGTCTAGGCACACAGCCAGGTCTTCCCCCCCAATTCCCTAATCTTTGGTAGAGTTTACTGCCCTGCATCTGGAATCAAGGTCTCCCACCCTCTCTATCAGCTGGCACTGCCTTAGCTCCTAGAGACCAATCACACCCCTTGCATCATAGTCCCCACCTCAAAGCCACAAATGACTTGGCAATTTTTTTCTTTTGTTTCAAATCTCCTTGGAAGATTCTGCTTTTAAAGGGCTCACCTGATTAGGTCAAGGCATCAAGACAGTTCTCCCTTTACTGATATCTGTACAAATGCATGGAGAAATATATAATTCATCAAGTTTAAGAAAGGTTTTGTAATGTTATAATGTTGTTACACTGAAAATATTCTAATAAATCAATAGAATTTGATACATTGTGTGTGTGCATTTTGAATAAAATTTGCTATATCAGTCAAACTACGTAATAAAAAAAGAGATGATGCATAATTTAAAACAAGGGCCAAGACTTAGCAAATGGACCAGATCAAACATCAATGATAAGGAGAAATAGGTTATTTTGATGGATTCTATTTTATAAAGTTATATTAAGCAAAATCCAAGCCAACTTTGAACGAAACCCTTCCTAAGAGACAATGAAAGCCTGGTTGGCAATCCTCCAACACACCCTAGAGAAAGACATTATGACCAAGAATATTGAGGAAATGTTCAGCAATACCCATAGATCTCCTATAGATCAGAAAATTGAGCATTTTCAAGGTCACAAGGACAGTCAGAGCAAAATCAAGACATAAATCCCCATACTGTTTATTGGACTTAAAATTATCCTTGTTTTTCCAAGCAAAGGATCAATAGATACAAAGCAGAAAAGCCAATCAATCCTTTTTATTTACGCATTGGCCCTGGAACAAATATTAGTGAGTATTGTTCCGTCCTCACCTCTCCAAGCTGGGAAGGTCATTACAGAGAGAATGACCGTATTTGGGCTCAGAAAAAGTGAGGGAGGAGGGGCACGAGATGGCAGTGTCATCATGGCAGGAACAGGGTGACCACCATCGGACTTGCACAAGACTGAGGGATCTCCTGGAACAGGAAGCTTCGAGCACAGGAGGAGTGAATTGTGACTAACTTCTTTGAGCCTCAGTTTTCTCACCCTTTAAATGGGGTGTCAATGATGCTTGTTCCCATGTGACACGATGTCCTCGAGTCACTAGCCAGTGACTTCGAAAGCATCAGCTACTGTGTTACTACACATCTTTGCCACATCCAGTATTGTTTTCTGAGAGCGTTTACCCAGAATGTCACCTTTAAATCTAACAATGGGCACATTTTGAAGCTTATTATGATATGATTATCCTGTGTGCACCGAAGTGTGGATTCTGAGTGATGTGTAATCCCAGAGCATCTAATAATGAAAAGTACCTTTGTCTAGCCAAGGGGAGCAGCATGGGGCACGCCTTTAAGCCCAGCTATCTGGAGGCAGAGGCAGGCAGGTCTCTATGAGTTTGAGACCAGCTTAATCTACAGAGTCAGTTCCAGGACAGTTCCAGGGCTATGTAGAGAGACTGTCTCAAAAAATAAATTAACAACAAGAAAAGTGCTTTTGTCCATTTCCCCCCAAAGCTTTATTCACATTCAACCAATTTTTCTGCCTCAAATGTATTAATGTAGCTTTGGTATAGAAACACAGAAGAATGATCTGTTGTATTTGAAAATTAGACATGTTTCCCTAAATATTGTATCTATTAAAAAAGACCCAGATGTGGCAGTACATACCTTAAATCCCAGTATCAACCCCAGGGGCCAGGCCAGGTCATATAGGGCTACGTAGTGATTCTCTGTCTCAAAAAAAAAAGTTAAAGATGTCATTTTTTGTAATTTATATACTAGCTGTCTGTCGTCCTTCGAAAGACAACTTCAGAGTAAAAAATAGCCTAAGACAGAAATAATCAAGAAAGAAATGTCTGTTTTTTGTTTGGTTGATTGGTTCATTTGTTTGCTTGTATGTTTTGAGACAGGGTCTCTCCATGTAGTCCTAAACTATCCTGGAATTGATTCTGTAGACCAGGCAGACTGAACAGAGCTCTGCCTGCTTCTGCCTCCCAAGTGCTAATGTTGAAAGCATGTGCTCCCATGAGAAACATTGTTAATATTCGAAGACCAGAGCATTAGTAGGGAAACAGGGTGAGCTGAGATGTCATCAGCTTCAGCTCTGAGCTTCCTACAACAAAAGTAAAATTAGAAACAGACTTCCCACTCTAAAATTACACAGAAAGCACAGAAGGGTGTCCAGAAATCCGTGTCTCCGGGGCTGGGGATTTAGCTCAGTGGTAGAGCGCTTACCTAGGAAGCGCAAGGCCCTGGGTTCTGTCCCCAGCTCCAAAAAAAAAAAAAAAAAAAAAAGAAATCCGTGTCTTCCTATTCGTAAGCTCTGAGAACTCTCATGCAATTCTCTATGTAAAAGGCGCCGAGTAACATAGCAAGGTATCACAGCCTGAATTCTCTGAAGATGTGAGACTTTCATGTAACCCTTTCCACAGACCCTTCAGAAAAAACAAGGACAGGCGAGCAGGTACTGTCTCAACAAAAAAAAAAACAGAGTTTCAGGTTTGGTTTTCTTCTCCTCGGGACACCGGCTCCCTACCCTCTCCTATGTCCCCCATCCCACCCCAATCCCTTCTTCTAGAACTCATATTCATTCATTCATTCATTCATGATTTTCCTACCTCCCTTCCCTGTGTGTGAAAACAGCAAAACAATCTTCTGATTCTAAAAAACCCAGATATGTTGGGGTCTGGAGATCTTAACGTTGGTATTTCTCGAATATGAGTTCAGTGACGCTGGCAGTGTTGGTGGTGTTCACCGAGTCTTTCTGGCTTCCTTCATTTCCAGACACTCCTCTGCCAGGTGTGCCTGTCATTGCAGTGTGCAAAACACTGAAATAGGAGAAACTTGAGTGTGATTCCAGCCTGGAATACAGAGTAGCATCTTGCCGAGAGAGAGAGAGAGAGAGAGAGAGAGAGAGAGAGAGAGAGAGAGAGAGAGAGAATCAGGTTTGCAATAATAATATGAAACCATGTGGCATCCTATGGCCAATGAAAGGTAAGCATCAGCAATATTAATAACACATAGAATTACCAAGTGGAAATATAGATCTGGACAATTTTTGCCATACATTGTGTGGTTAGTTAGCAAGGGTGCTTGACACATTGCTTACTCCTGACATATATAATTATATTCAATCAGATTAAAAATAGGTAAAGTGGACTTAATTTTTGTGCATTCCTCACATGGGCAGCGTAATAGAGCTGGCCCTGCTGTTGTGGGACCGGGTGAGCCAGCCCTGAGAGCACGAGAACAGGAGCGCTGGCTCTCCCCTTGCTGGCTGTGTCACTGGGTGAGCTAACAGGGGCAGTGCTCGAGAGCTGGCCCTGATGGTTGGGTGCAGGAGAGTGGGTGGGCTGACTAACTCAGCTACCACTGGGCCCAAATCCAGACCTTTGAGTTGGCCCAGCCCAACATCTACCCCACCTATGAACTGCTGGAGTATGCGAAAGGGCCGGTCCTGCAGATCCAAAGCTGCAGGATCTCCAGGGCACGCAACAACAGGATGTCTTCGAGGAGCTGCTGTGAAGACCCAGTATTGATAGCGTAGCGGAAGTCAGAGGCCTCGAACCAGACCGATGACTCATTGCAATGAACGTTTGCAAGTAAAGATGTGTGGCCAAAAGGGTGTACTGTGTGACACACTGTGACACACTATAGCTTCCACAATTAGGTTTTTCTTTTTTTGAGGAGGAGGTTGCAACGGCAGAGGGTGGGTACAAAGAGACAGGGAAATGAGCGGGATTAGAGTGTAGGGTGTACAGTGCACAAAGAATCAACGAAAAGTGAAATAAAAACACTTGTACCTCAAAGGACATTATTGGGATGGCTCGATCATTCAATCAGTAAAGGATGCTTACCTAGGTTTGAGGACCTGCATCCGATTTCCTAGAACCCACTTTAAAAAAAAAAAAAAAAAAAAAAAAGAAAAAAGAGGGCTGGAGAGAAAGAGCACTGGCTGCTCTTCCAGAGGTCCCAAGTTCAATTCCCAGTGTGTGTGTGTGTGTGTGTGTGTGTGTGTGTGTGTGTGTGTGTGTATAAGTAAGTAAACCTTTGTTTACAAAAAAAGCAAAACGAAACAAAAACACTGGATAGGCCGGAGAGAGGGCTCAGTTTTCTCAGCACTCAGTGATGTCTCATTATCATCTGTAATTCCAGCTCCCTGGGGATCTGATGCCCTCTTCTGGACTCCATAGGCACCAGACATTCAAGTGGCACACAGACATAATGTGCAGGCAAAATATTCATACACATAAAGCATAAATAAGTAAATAAGTCTCTAAAAGTAAGGGGGGTAGGCAGGGTTGTAATGCTATCCCAGGGCTGGGAGCAGAGACAGGTTCATGTAGGGTATTATGCCAGCCAGCCAGCCTTGCTTCCTTGGCAAGTTCCAAGCCAGTGAGAAATCATATCTCAAAGAACAATGTGCCAAGGGCTAGAGAGATGGCTCAGAGGTTAAAAGCACTGGCTGCTTATCCAGAGGTCCTGGGTTCAAGTCCCAGCAACCACATTGTAGCTCACAACCATCTACAATGAGATCTGGTTCCCTGTTCTGGAGTGCCAGCACACATGCAGGGAGAACACTGTATACATAATAAATAAATCTTAAAAAACAAAGACAAACAAACAACACAGCTTTAATAGCACACAGCTTTAATCTTGCAGAGGTGGATGGATCTCCGTGACTTTGGGGCCAGCCTAGTGTGTTTTCCCATCCTACTCCCCTCCCTTCCCCCTCAGGGTGTCCAAGTGCTGCACACTGAACTAAAAGGAAGAAGCAGAGCCTGGAACAGCTGCGGTCTGCAGGATCCTCTCAGGTTGTGCACAGACACTTTATTCGGGGTGAACAAGGCCTATATACCAACCTTGGAGAGTGGGAAGGGGTTTTCAAGGTGAACATAAGTCATTGGCTGAAGCTTAACAGACAGGCAATGCCTCATTTGCATGAAGAGGCATCCCAGGGATCCCAGGCAGGTTCTTATGGGGCAAGGGGGTTGGGGGTTGAACTTGTAATGTTGCCAAGGACCATGTGACCTTCCTCAGGTAGAGGGTGTAGGAGTCAGGCACCACAGGTAAGGTCAGGCAGAGAGGAGAAAGCCCTGCTGGAAAAGAGAGTCCTCCATTTTTCGGTGAGTTCAGAGGAGCGATCCCAACATGGCAGACTGCAACCTTAAATAGCCCAGTCCACATAGAGGCCTTGTCTCAAAATAGCAAGAAAACCAATGTTGGAAGCAATTGAAGAATGATAACTGAGGTTTTCATCTGGCCTCGACATACACCTGATCTCTCTCTCTCTCTCTTTCTCTCTCTCTCTCTCTCTCTCTCTCTCTCTCTCTCTCTCTCTCGCACACAGACACAGAGACACACACGTGCACACACACAAGAAGCCACTGATCACAAGAAAAGGACATATAACACAGTTTTAAGATAAATAAGAAGCTGCAGGGATACAGGTCCGTCTTGGAGCGATGGCAGGTACCCACAGCTTGGGTCTGACCTCCAGTGCTGCGGGTCTCTGAGAGTGATGGAACTTTTCTCAGCCCATATTGTGTGACTAAGGCATTTAGGGCGCTGGACAGTCAACAGTCACCGAGAGTCAGCCTGAGAAAGTGACTTTGAGTTCCTTGTCTCGAACTGATGGAGACTCAACACTCAGAAACGGGTGGTCATCAGCAAAGCAGAGCAAAGCTTTATTAAGTCAAATTCTGGGGGCCAAAGGGAAAGAAACACTCAGAGTAGGGAGGGGCACTGAGGAAGCTGTTGTTCATCAACGACCATAAGACCCGTGTGGTAGAAGCTGGACAAAGACTGGGTTAATTTCTACTGAGATTGGTTCATTCTCTGAGTGTATCTGGGGCTGAGCCAAGTAGGGGGTGGCATGCTCTGTGCATAGTCTCCTGGCCCACAGGGTGACTGATTGAGTACCCTTCCTTCATCGCTCACCCAGCTAGCAGTGGCTGAAGCTCTCTGCTGTCCATCTCTCAGAGCTTTTTCTTACTTGCTGACCTCACTGTCAGCTAGCTGTTAGCCCTGGCCAGCCTGCTACCGCCCACATTGCCAGTGTTGTTCATCTCCAACCTTGCCTGGCTGGTGTCTTGCTGGCTGTTAACATAACATAACTCTGCTGTCTTTTTTTTGTTTTTGTTTTTTTTATTTTCACATTTATGTGTCCTACTGGTAGTTGTCATCACGGGCCTTTCCCCCTTACTACCTACACAAAGCCAACTCCTGCCGTACCACCACCACCACCACTACCAACATACACACACACACACACACACACACACACACGTAAAGGGGAAGGATTTGAATGAGTATTTCTCCAAAAAAGAGACATGCATAGACAATGAACACATGGAAAGATGCCCACATCATTAGTCAACAGAGAAATGTAGTTTAAAACAAAACAAAACGAACACAGACAGAGGAATTGAAGGAATTGGAGCCCTTCACCGCTAGTGGGAATGTATGATGTCTAGCCACTGCAGAATAGACTTTGCTAATTTCTCTAACTATTAAGCACAGAGTTATCTTGTAACTTAGCAACTTTACCTCTAGCTATATGCTCAAGAAAGTTAAAAGCACAAATCCACTCAAAATGCATACACGCATGTTCATTAGCTGTGTTATATATGCCCCAAAAGTAGAAGAAACAACCCAGTGTCTGTCCATCAATATAGAAATAAATAAAATGTGGCGTGTTTATACAGTGGAATATTACTCAGCGACGGGAAAGAAGTGGAGTTCTGTGATACACTATAACATGAGTGGGTCTTTGAACTAATGTGGGAGGTGAGGGAAGTCGTGGATAAGAGCCATCCACAACAGGTAAATGAACAGTGACAAGAGCACATTCGTGACTGCCAGGAACTAATTCGAAGGGGGAATCCTGCTAATAACAACAGGGCTTCTGTCTGAGGTGATTGGAGCATGATGGAATTAGTAAGAGGGATGGGTTAGCTTGTATACCATGGAAATACAGCAAAACCCATGACTGTGTGCCTTCAAATGTCATGCTGTAATGGCATGTAAATTATGTCCGAATTTGATATTTCCTCAAAGGATCCCCAAGGCTGAGCTGGAGACAGGGCTCAGTGGAGAAAACTCACAGAGCATGCACAAGGCCACTGGGGTTTGACACCTGGCATCAAAGAGAGAGGACTGGAGAGATGGGCCTGCAAGGGAAGTGCTTGCTGTACAAGTACAAGGGTCCGAAGCTTAAATTCCCTAAGCGACATAAAAGGAGGGCGTGGTGGTGTAGCGCTGTGCACCTGTGACCCCAAGCCTGGGGAGTGGAAACAGAATGATCCAGTCAGCTTCAGTGAGTGACCCTGAATCAAAAAGACAGTGGACATCTACAGAGGAAGACACCTGACTTTGACCTACCTTGACCTCAGAATTCCACAACATACACACACACACACACACACACACACACACACACACACACACACACACACACTTTAACTGAGAATGGTAGGCTAAGTCAAAAGATCAAACATTCAAACCCATCCATGGCTACATAGCAAGATGTCTCAGGGATGGCTTAGCAGTTAAGAGCACTGGCTACTCTTCCAAAGGATCCAGGTTCAATTCCTAGCACCCACATGGCAGCTCACAACTGTCTGTAACAGTTCTAGGGCATCCTATACCCTCACACAGTTATGCATGCAGGCAAAACACCAGTGCATTTAAAAAATGAGATGAAAAAAATTTAATTTTAAAAACAAGACAAAAACCGAAAGAAAATAAATTCACAAAACAAAATGGAATCTTTCAAGCCTAGTTCACCATGTGAACCTAAATAGCAAAACTTCTTCAACTTCTGCTGAGTAGTTAAAGACGACGACGACGACGACTACTACTACTGTTACTACTGTTACTACTACTACTACTACTACTACTACTACTACTATTATTATTATTACTATTATATTTGTAGGAGTACACTGTAGCTGTTCTCAGACACACCAAAAGAGGGCATCAGAACCCTTTACAGATGGTTGTGAGCCACCATGTGGTTGCTGGGATTTGAACTCAGAACCTCTGGAAGATCAGTCAGTGCTCTTAACCGCCGAGTCATCTCTCCAGCCTAAGACTACCCTTTTAATTTTAATTTTTTTTGATATTTCTATTATTGTGGGAGCTGAGGAATATGTATAAGTGGGTACAGTCAGGGCTGGTTCTCTCCTGTCATATGGGTTCTGGGAATTGAATTCAGGTCATCAAACTTGACAACAGATGCCTTTACCCACTGACCCATCTTGTCCATCCTGCAGATGCCTCAAATTCGTATGGATTCCAAAGCCCATTTAAATTACTGTTATCAAAACTACAAGAGTCAAGTTAAAAACATTAAGTTGACCAGGGAGATGGTGCTGTTTTCTGAAATTGCACCATGCTTGCGTAGACATTGAAGCTGTAGCATAGTCTCTCCTGTCTGACTTGCAAATAGTGTCTTGCCTGTGACACCTACCTCAGCTACTCAAATTCCTGCAACATCTTTTTGTTCACCAACTCTCTCCACCTGGCACAAATGCATCTCATAACCCTCTGCCCAAGAAATTCTGCTCTGCACTAACACAAAGTCCTGAACTATGGACAAAGAAATATGTCAGCACTTGTTCATTTAGATTACCCAGAATATATTTATAACAGTTTTTTTTTCTGCTGAAAAAGGAGACATTTTATATTTTTATTCTCTAGCAAAAGCTCATGTCTCTCAGTAGCCTGTAACTTTTCCTTTACCCTCGATAGCATATCTATAACAGACCAAAGAGCACATCGCTCTCAAGCCTAGGCTAGTACTTCACGGGGAGAGCTGACTCACAGGCCCTACGGAAAGAGCCAGCCCAGCATGCGGCATGCATGAGAATTCCTGAATGCTGCATCTCTCTCCCCACCCACCATGCAGCGGCACCACTGAAGAGGATCTCTTCCTATTATTTACCATAGAGAAGGAATTTAGGAACTTTGAAACTTTCTGGGCTTCTTGAGCCTTCCGAATTTCCATACTTTCCTGAGTCTTAGGAATGTCTGCCCTTCAGGAGGGAATGCTTAAACCCAGAAGAAACAGCTAAGAACGCATCTGCTGACCCACGAGCTTCCAGGGATCCCAGTGAGAAACATTGCTATAGTTTGAACCACCAGCTTTTAGATTTGTGCCTACATCCAAATCAGGTAGGAAGGCTTGCTAAAACACAGAGTTCTGGGCCCCTGCTTCAGAGTTCTTAATTTAGTAGGTCCAAGATGAGGCAAGAATTTGCCTTTGTAACAATTCCCTGGCTTAGACTGAGGCAGCTCTCTCTCTCTCTCTCTCTCTCTCTCTCTCTCTCTCTCTCTCTCTCTCTCCCTCCCTCCCTCCCTCCCTCCATCCCTCCCACGTGCAAAAACTAATGAGCCTTTCTTAGATTCTCATACAGAGTGTGCCCAGAGGTAGTATGGGGGAAATTCTCATTAATAAACCTTCCTGATCCATTCACCTCTAGTCAAAGGTTTCTATAGCAACCCAAGTTTCAGCATGAGGCTCAGGCCACATTTCCACCAACTGCAGCTGGATGACTGGAAACTAAGTAACCCCTTGTGATCGACCAAGAAAATGAGGAATAATCAAAGACTAGCACCAGGACCTGACTGGAATTAATTCCCTGAGATTTAGGTCCAGGGAAGACCAGGCGCCCACCCCACCAGAGATTACTTGAGGTTCAAAGCAACATTTTCATGGCACTGTCTTCATTGTCGATGTCCTGTGCATGGGGTTTTTTTTTTCTTCCTTCTTTTTAATTGCTTCTTACTCTGTCTGCGAGGCCACATGGGGCGTGGTAAGACTTTGAACTCTGAGGCCATGTTTTGAAGAGTAATTCTGTCCTTTGCTACCTACCATGGCCCGGGGTAGTTATTTAACCACAGCGGCCTCAACCGCCTTCCTCACTGGCTTACAAACTGCCAACTCTAGCCCGGATGCTGAAACGTAACCATGAAACTACTTTTAAGTATTTCCACAGTAACGTTCCACGGTCCCACAAATGAAGAGGGAGCTGAAGGAGAAGTTTCTGCCATCCTTCTGGTAGATGACAAAGACAAGAGGTGGAGTTAGAGAGTCCAGGGTCACCTGGGTCTCTGGAGTCCAGGGAGGTAGAAACTCTCCAAACAGACTCCTGGGAGAGGGATGGGATTCTCTTATTCCCCCCCCCACACACCACATACATACATCTTATATATACACACATACATATAGACATGTACATATGCACATATACATACATATATACACACATGCACATATCCATACACATGCATATTATACATTATATACAAATATATACATACCTATATATCCACACATATACATACATACATCTATACACATACATATTATACATATATGCATACATATACACATACATACACACCTATACATCTACACGGACACACACATATACATACATATACATGAACATGTACACATACAAACACATGTACACACACACACCTTCAACTGGACCACTTCCTTCCACTGTACAGCCCATTAGGGCCATGCACTATGGATTGGGTCCCCTGTGCTGTAGCTTAGGGCTACATACATTTGAGGATGGGGACCTCAGAAGAGCCCAGAGCTACTAGGAAACGTGTTTTTTCCCCACCCCCGACCCCCGCTGATGTTCGGGCGCTTTTTCCTCAGACCCCTGACAGTTCCTCCGTTCCTCGAGGTGTCTCTTTGTCCTCCCACTCTCTCTGTCACGCTGTTCTTCCCTCCCATTTCCTCGCCCACACTTGGAGGCAGACAGCAAGTTGGCTGGCCTCCCAATCAACACGACAAGGCACTCGGTGCAATCCTGGGGATGGGGTCGTACAATTCAGCTGCCAGAACCTGTCATGTCCTCTTCTACCTGAGAGCTCTGTCACACAGGCACGTCCACATGTCAATGTGGCACCAATCCGACAATTCAACAGGACACACCAGCTCCTTACACTGTGCCTTTCTGTGTCCACCCTCCTAGTTGGCCTGGTTAGAGCTATGTGGGGTTTTTCCCAGAGTCCCCTCCTTCCAACACTCAGGGCTGCAGCTACCAATCTGAAGAAGGAACAGCTATCAAGGGGCTTCCGAGTCCCTCCCAGTCCTTCCGTGACACCTGTGCTGTTTGCATTTGCATATGGCTAGTTCCTGGACACCTCTGCAGCCTGTGTCCCATTCAGCCACAGACCGACCGACAACTCAAAACGCTGGCGACCTGGTCCAAACATGATTTTCTGTTAACTCCTGAGAAACTTCAGGAACAAAAGACCCCACTGTGGCTTAGCATAGGAGAGGCACAATGTATTGTCAAATTCAATCCTAACGACGAGTAAGGTATTTGTAAATTCAAACAAATCAGAACTACATCAGCACAATTAAGGCCAGAAAAAGTATTTCATCACACAGGGCCTGTGGGAAAACCTTGTGACACTTTGCACTGCCAGGAGTATAAAAGAATCTTTTCTCTCAGGATGTCTTTAACAAGTGGAATCCAGATGGGAACTTGAGTCCACACCTGGTCTACATAGGCTGGCCATATGAAGCATCGCTAACACTCAGTTGGCTAAACACTCTCCTTATGGCTTCATTGTTTCAGGCTTACTCTAACCAGGGCAGAGTGTGAGACGTGTGTGTGTGTGTGTGTGTGTGTGTGTGTGTGTGTGTGTGTGTGTGTGTGTGTAGGCCAGAGGACAGTCTTTTGTTCCTCGGGCACAGGCGCCTTGTTTTATTTATTTATCTATTTTTTTTAAAGATTTTTATTTTATGTATGTGAGTACCCTATTGCTATCTTCAGACACACCAGAAGAGGGCACCAGATCCCATTACAGATGGTTGTGAGCCACCATGTGGCTGCTGGGAATTGAACTCAGTACCTCTGGAAGGGCAGTCAGTGCTCTTAACTACTAAGCCATCTCTCCAGCCCTTTTATTAATTTTTTAAAGATAAGGTCTCTTACTGGCCAAGTCTCCTACTTGCCAAGCCATCTAGGATAGACTGTCAGCTGGTCCCAGGGACCCACCAGCCTCTGCCTACCCAGCACTGGAGTTACAACCCTGCACCGTGGCCAACGTTTCCATGAGTCTGGGGATTGAATTCAGCTCCTGCTGCTTCCACATTGTGGAGTCCATCATCTCCACAGTCTGGGTTAGACCCTTTAATGAGCCTCGTTTTAGCATCGCTTATCAAAGTACCGTTCAGCACCTACAGGGAACTGACCAGAAATGCACATTTTCAACATTTTCAGGCTCTGTTCCACACTCTGTGCTAAAGTGTGTGTGTGTGTGTGTGTGTGTGTGTGTGTGTGTGTGTGTGTGTGTGTGTGATGGGAAACCGAGCTGAGTCACGTGGACTTAGCAAGACTCAGGTGTTTCTGTTGCATATGAAACTTTGCAAACCACTGGCCTGTGATGTCAACATGAATTTCTCCTTCCACCTGTGTTTTAACAAGCCCAATAGGTGATTATGGTGTGTGTGATTCGAGAATCGCTAGGCTGTGGGAAAATCCACACTGATTCTCGGGAACTAAATTATGGACTTTATTCCCCCCTAATGATCTAAATTTGGATTTGGATCTCAGACCTCCTTAGAGTCTGGAATCTTCTAGCTTCCTAGTGCTGATTTATTGTTAAGTGCTCTGTATACAGGAAGGCCTTTTACCATTAAGGGAGAGTGATTTGCAGTAGGAGTACAATGGGAATTGGAACACGGGTGGTATTGTCTCACCCTTGGTGAACCGGTTCCCCTCTAACAAACTGTCATTTTCCGTTTGGAGGGTAAGGAAGGTTGCGTACCTGTTCCAAGCACGCCACACTCTGCTAGTAAATGCATCTTTCCTGTAATTGACTGAACGTGTACAAGTGCCCTTCTGTGCCCACTAAGAAATAGCAGGGCCCGACACGGGAGTGAAACCCCATTTCCGTGTTCTTTTTTCCCCTACCCTGTAAAAGCCCTTCATCCCTTCTAAGAAGAGAGGAGTCTTGGCAAAGAGGGAGGTTTTTTTTTTTTTCCTCCAGGGTGACAAAAAGCACTTTCTCTCTACTCTTTTGTTGTGCTGTTAGATTTGAAACCCTTTGCCCTGAGAACAATAAACTGCAGAGTTACTTTATCCTCGAGTTTTCTACTGCGCCTTCTCCTGCCCTTAGGATAATGGGCCGCCATTTTAACACCAGAGAACATGTAGCCCCAGTGAATCCGAGTTGAATGTGACTCAGTCGGGCCTATAAGCGCTAGGCTCTTAGCTGGTCTGCTCTGAGAGGCTCAATTTAAAGCTGTGTGGCACTCCAGTTGAAGCCTGGCAAGCAGGAAATGGACTCCCACATCAATAGAATGCTAACCACCCTGGTGGGCATACAGCCCTGTAGGTAATTTGGAAAATCTAGGAAGTTGGCGAAGATGAATAAATAAGAGAGACCAGCCAATTTCCTTCTTCCTTTTTATGAAGACTGTGACTGTAGGCCACAATCTTCCTCCCATCGCTAATGAATGAAACCAGGGCATGGGGGAGTTTTAAATATGTGGTAGTGCTGAATAATCCACAGCTAAATGCATGGTGGGGGCGTGAAGGACTTACATCCTCCTGTGGGACAGGGTGAGGGCTGGCAGATTGCATGAAAGGCTCTCTCCACATACAGAGTCAGAAAGGAAGACTGGGGGAAGGGATGGTCTCCTCATGCCCTTAACCAGAAATATTGGATGTCTTTAAAATGGCTTCCTGCAACATAAAACCAGCCCTAACACCCTGGCCTCGAAATGAAGGTTTGCTACTTAGTCTGATAATGAGATTATTGTAGACAGTCAATCTGGGCAAATCATGCCCCAAAGTTAATGTTTCCCCTTGTAATCATCTGATGTCTGTCTACATACAGCCTTCCGATGAACCAAGTAACTGCAGAGCAAGCAGCCTAATGCATGGAGAAGCTGAGGCTATGGAGTGGGAGTGGGGCTCCTTCCTGTCACCCCTCTCCCCACCATCTGTTACTGCTTACACTTCCCATCTCTCTGTCAGGACTTACAAAGAAGTCTAGAGGATGGACCTCTGAGCATATCACTTATAGAATCTATTTGGAGTGTTTCGAGCCTGACTTTCCTTTTAGCTGAGAACCATCTTGAATGGCTTCATAGATTGCACCCAAAACACTCATCTGAAAGGCTCCAGAGAATACAAAGAAGCCTGAGGCCTAAAGTCTGGTGTTTTCGAGTGCCATATTTGACCCTTTTTTTCTACTCCACGGCCCTGTGACTCAGGGTTACATAACCATCACCAAGTGATTTGCCAAGGTCAAAGTCTAAAAGTCAATGACTACACAGAACTCAGGTCTTCTGTGTCCCCGTGTCTCTGAGACTAGTACCTGGCCGGGTGTGGTGGCCCATGTTTATAAACCCAGTACTCAGGAGGCTGAAGCAAGAAGACTATTGCAAGTTAGGGCCACCCTGCACTGTACATTGAGTTCTAGGCCAGGATGAGATCATCTAAACAAAGAAACAAAGATAAGAATATGAAAGTACCACTGTGTCAGGATAGGGAGAGAGACAGACCACTGTCTAGATAAGGTCTATGTCTCTGATTCCTTCACAGAGGGCAGAAGCTCAGCAGCTGAGAAGCAAAGGCAGGGATGGCCTGAGTTTTAAGTCAGCCTGGGCTACAAAGCAGGACTTTCTTAAGAAAAAACCTCAAGGGTTACTGGTGCAGCTCAAAGATTGTCCGACATGTATGAGCCTCTATGGTTCAAGCCCCAGGACCAAAATACAATCAATCAATCAATAACAAATTTGGTAAGCGGGACATTGTTCCTCCTCACACTCACACTGCCCTCATGACTCCTTAAGAAAGACGAGTGACACTTTCCCCCAGATGACAAGAAAGGATGACGACATTTGAAGAGCTTCTCAGAGCCCAAGATGATATTTAATGTGTGTGGGGCAAGACCTGGGGAAATACTTCTAGCTGGGATGAAAGAAATGGGGCTGCTTCAGGGCACCGTGGCGATCAGTCATGTCAAGAGGGGTGGTAAGGAAGCTCGCCCTGACTCCGTAGTCAGGCTTGACAATTGGAACGAATTACTAATCCAGGATGGTTATGTCACTTAGAGTGCATTCAGTTGCAAGAAACAGGGAGGGGAAAAAAAAAGGAAGTCTCCCAGTGGAAGTCAGGAATTTGATTTGGCAAGCCAAGTGTGCAATCAACGACCCTGAGCCCAGGATTGAGTCTTCAAAGGGACTTGGGAGGAACTTCCTAAGACTTAGCCTGAGAAAATTCAAAATGCCACTTCTGCAATAGTCAAGAAAGTCACTAAGACAATTCTGGATTCAAGGGAAAGAGGAGTAGACCCCATTTATTTTCTCGTTTCTTTTTAATTTGTTTTTTTCAAGACAGGCTTTCCCTGTGGAGCCCTGGCTGTCCTGCAACTCACTCTGTAGTTCATGCTGGCCTCAAACACACAGAGATCTGCCTGCCTCTGCTTCGTGGTGCTGGGATTAAAGGGAAGTGCCACCTGGCTAGATGCCACTTCTTAAGGAAAAGGGTAACAGATGTGTACGGGAGAGGCAGAAACTTTGACGACCATGAACCATATCTAACCTAGGGTTTCCATTGCTGCGAAGAGACGCTATGATCAAGGCCGCTCTTATAAAGGAAAATATTTAATTGGGGCTGACTTAACAGGTTCAGAGGTCCAGTCCATTATCATCATGGCAGAAAGTATGGCAGACATGGTGCTGGAGGAGCCAAGACTTCTACATCTCGATCCTAAGGCAACCAATTGAGAGAAGACTAAGCTGCAGGCAGCTAGGAGAAGAGTTTCCTCTATATTTGGTGGGGCCAGTGGAATAGGCCACACCTATTCCAAAAGGCTATACCTCCTAATAGTGCTAGTTCCTATGGGCCAAGCATATTCAAACCACCACAAACCACATGTGAAATGACCAAGCCCTACAAAGGCAGACCTCTCTCTAGCTCTCACAGCCAAATTCTTAGCCTTGGAGACTGCTAGTTTGCCAGTCCCACATCAGCCATCACTGTTTGTGACTGCTCAGTGCATAAATCAACACAGTTTATGATCCCTCCACTCACCCCTTCCCGGCTTTCCTGGGAAGCCCAGCTTAAATCTCTGCTGGCTTCAAGCTCCTCCAAGTCCCTTCTACTCATGGCCAGGCCTTTCCCTGGGTAACTGATGCGCCATCCAAGAGCCCAGTGCTGGGGAAAAGGGACAAAGAAGATCAAGACTGATCCTTATTCACTTGGTTTGCTTTTTGCAGCAGTTAGGGTAGGGGATATATTTTTGTGCTGGAATGCTTGCTTCTTGTCCACAAAGCCCAGAGCTCGATCCCCAAACTGAAAGAATTTAATTTGTGGTATGAAGATACACAAGAGCTGCAGCAAGAGTCCATGAGAAAGGCTGGCATCTTCAGAAAAGTCCCCACGCTTCAAAGAGAAAGGCCATCGACTCTGACTTCTCAGGTGTTTGTAGCTCAGCTCTCTCGGCCTTCACAGTCCCCCACTCTGTGGCAGGACTGTGTCCCTCTGACTTAGCATCTTAGGCCCAGTGTTTTCTTAGGAGTGTTTGGCAGGAGTATGGATTGGAAGCTGCTGTGTCAAGAACATCAGAGCTGTACCTGTCACTCCTTGCTACCAAGACGAAGGATCCAGCCAGTGTCCTGTGTTCCCTGTCTTCCATGAGCATCTTCGGAAGCCTCTTCCTTCTTTGGACTATCTGACAATCTCCTTTTTTTTTTTTCCTTTGAAAACTGCCATTCTAGGGTCTGGCGAGACGGCTTTCAGCAAGTAAGAGCACTGACTGCTCTTCCGGAGGTCCTGAGTTCAATTCCCAGCACCCACATGGTGGCTCACAACCATCTATTGGGATCTGATAGCCCTCGTCTGGCATGCTGGCCTACATACAAATAGAGCACTCATATACATTAAAAAATAAATAAGTCTTTTTTAAAAAGAAAGGAGGGAAAGAAGAAAAGAAGCTTTGACTTTCAGATGTGAATACATGCCTAATGAGTATTGAGGCTGTTTTCTTTATTGAGACTTGGAAAAACAGAGACCCAGTCTCCTCTGACGGGAGGTGGTCCGTCCTTCTGTGATGGTCAGTCTTCCCCACTCGACTGGGATTTAGAAACACTCCTGGGCGACTGGGTTCAGGAGACACATTTCTGAGTGTGTATGTTTGTAAAGGAGTTCTTGAGAGGTGTAACTGATGACAGAACACTCACCCCGAGGACTCCGGCGTCACATCCAGTCTGAACAATGAAGAAAAAGCAGGGGAGGCAGGGTCGCCAACATTCGTCCCTTGCTACTTCTTAACTATGGACACATTGTAACCAGCCACCTCCCACTTTCACTCTGTGCCTTCCCTGACTTTATGGATATCCCTCTCCCTCCCCCTCTCCCTCCCTCTCTCTCCCACTCCCTCTCTTCCTCTCAGTTTTTTGTTTTGTTTTGTTTTGTTTTTTGAGGCGGGGGTCTCTCTATGGCAGTGGCTCTCAACCTTCCTAATGCTGTGGCCCTTTAAGACAATTTCTCATGTTGTGGTGACGCACAACCATAAAATTATTGCCATAGGCGACCCCTGTAAAAGGGTCATTTGGCGCCAAAGGGGTTGTGATCCACAGGTTGAGAAGTACTGCTTATGTAGCCCTGACTCTCTGTAGACCAGGCTGGCCTTGAATTCACAGAGATCGATCTGCCTCCGCCTCCCAGTGCTGGGATGAAAGGCATGCGCCATCACACCTACCTGGACTTTACTCTCCAACCATAAATCCAAACGAACATCTCTTCCTTACATTGCTTTCATCAACACGATTATCACAGCAGACAGTGGAGTATACCCTCTAACTCAGCCCTTCCTGGTGAGCTGAGGTCTGCCTCAGTAAGGAAAGTACTAGAACCACCCATGTTACTTCCCCCAGTAAAGAAAGCAAATGGCAGGTCCCCTCCCCTTCAGATCATTGCAACGCAGAGTGGAAGAGAGGCAGGTGTCGACCCCCGAGAAAGAAAATCAGGTTGCAAAGAAGGAATGAAAGGGGGTCCTTGAGCGTGTCCGTGTGGCTACATCTGAGGCCATCTTTACTACTTTTTTGATGTCTCCCACTTGTCCATGAATCACCCCCATAGAAGATGTCACTCAAACAAATCATACGGACCTCCCCGTTAGAACGCAGAAGCAGGACGGGATTGGATAAGGACATAAGGCTGTATGTCTGGTTCCAACCTGTTTTCATCAGAGAGTCCCTTCCACAGAGGTACAATGGGAGCAGCATTGAGGAGCTACAGAACTTCCGGTGGTGGAAACACTTATCTGTGATAATGCTCAGGGCAAGTTCCTGAGGTCACACATGCACCCTCATCCATCACCCTCCTTGCCCCATTGCTTTGTTTCCAAGGTGGGACACTCAAGAGAAGGGGGTGATATGACGACCTGAGCAGCTGCCAGCAGACCGCATGGCTATTACACAGCTGTCTAGACTTCTGCCCCTTGAGTTACAATGAAGCAGATGGCCAGAGCTCACAGAACCACCCACCAGTACCGTCTTCTCGGATAACCCATTGTACATGCTCGCCAAGTGATTTCCAAGCTACTATCTAACAAGTCACCATAGGTCCCGACAACTGGCTAGCTCTCAAATCCAGTATAACCCAGACCCCTCCTCCTTGAAAATGTGTCTGTTAGGCAAAAGCTTACAAGAAGTGAAAGCCAGGAGCTCTGGGGATATCTGAGCAAGGAGCCTTCCATAGTAGGGGACAGCCAGGCAAAAAGAACCAGGTGGATTTCCTTTCTGACACTATGGAGTGCCATTCCCATGAGCAATGTCTTGCGTATCATCAGAGACCAGAATGATGCAGAAGCAGGCAAGCAGGCTAGCTAGCGCAGAGCCCTAAACTGTAAGGGAAAGCTCAAAAGAGGTGAGAGTTAGCTGCAGGATGGGTGGACATAGGTTTCTCAGCCAGACTTCCTCGTCCACTCTGCAACTTGTATGGTTTCTGGGCATCATAACTCCAGTCCTCACGCTTGTGCTTTAAGCACTGAGCCATCTCCCCAGCCCTCTCCTCCCTCACCCAAAGCAAGTAAACAGATGAGGTGGTCTGGCATCACTTTGTATAACTGAGCGCATAACCACAAGAATCACGTCTCTCAGTGATTGTGTTTTCCCCATTTTGATAACCATCATTAGTCTACCATTGTGGAATATTTACACAGAACTCTGTGCCAAGTGCTATTCAAAGCACTTTCCATGTACAAATGCAACTAGCTGTTGCTACTCTGTGAGGTGGCTCCCAACTGTCTGTCACTCCAGTTCCAGGAGACCTGACACCCTCACCCAGACATACACGTAAGCAAAACACCAGTGCTCACAAAATAAAAGTAAGCATATCATTTGTAAAAGAAAAGAAAGAAACTCAGGTAAAATATGTTTTATATATATATATATATAATATATCTTCATTTATAAAATGTGTTTCTATTTTCAACCTGTCTCCAATAACACACAAAATCATTTGATCATGGGTTATGAACCAGATTAATTGATTTGCAAGTTTTATTTAATTATAACAACAATTTGTTTAAAAAGCAAGGTAGGTTTTTCCTGTTTATTCTGCTTCAGATATTGCCGCTCAAGACTTTCGAAGTGTAAAAGTACTACTGAACAGTCAAGAGTAAAGATTGATGACCCGTTCAAGCCCTGGTGACGTCACAAAATGCCACCTCCCAGTTATAAAATGCAAGCTAAAACTATTTATAAAGTTATAAAAACCAAAACAAACAAACAAACAAAGAAACAAAAATCCGAGCCATAGAGTGTGTCTGATTCGAGAGTCTGTTACTACTTTAGTGAAGCAAAACAGAGAGGCAGACCTCAATGTTACAAAACTCAGTCACATTTTTACTTCAGAAGAAAACCTGTTAAGCCATCCGCTGTAGCAAGGCGCACCCAGTTCCACATGCTCATTAGGATATTCACTAAGGTTTCCTTTGGAGGCACGTTGGGGAGATGGCTCAATGGCTAAGAATAGGAGCTGGTGGCTGGAGAGATGGCTCAGCGGTTAAGAGCACTGACTGCTCTTCCAGAGGTCCTGAGTTCAATTCCCAGCAACCGCATGGTGGCTCACAACCATCTGTAACAGGATCTGATGCCCTCTTCTGGTGTCTGAAGACAGTGACTGTGTACTCATATACATAAAATAATAAACAAATCTATAAAGAATACTAGGCGGTCTTCCAGAGGATCTGGGTTCTGTTCCCACCACCCACATGGCAACTCATAACCCTCTATAACCAGGTCCAGAGGATCTGACATCTTCTTCTGGCCTCTGCAGGCACTGTATATGCCTGCTTTTTTGTTTGTTTGTTTTTTTAAGATTTTATTTACTTTATTTATATGAGTACACTGTAATTGTCTTCAGACACACCAGAAGAGGACATCAGATCTCATTACAGATGGTTGTGAGCCACCATGTGGTTGCTGGGATTTGAACTCAGGACCTCTGGAAGAGCAGTTGGTGCTCTTAACCACTGAGCCATCTCTCCAGCCCCCTGTATATTCCTGTTGCACAGACATACATGCAGACAAACTCCATACAAAGAAAATAAAAATAAATAAAATCTATTTTTAAAAAATTTCCTTTGAGGGTGTATGGGATCTGACTCTAAGTATCATTGAGTGAATGGACATTTAATGTTAATCTAATTAATTAATCTTCTGACTTACCTTTTCAGCACAGTTATTCTTTCATTTTCAGTCTTTGAAATGAAGACCGTCTTCCAGGCTGATGGCCAGCCAGATGGACCCATAAGTGAGATGGGTCCTGCTCGCTGCCCTGGATTCTCCGGATGCAGCTTGTCCCTCCTTTCCTGGCCGGGAAGATAGATCTAAAGTGAGCATCATTGTTCTGCTGCTGGTTTTGGATCAGGTTCAATTTTATAACCGTGAAACAGAGGCTTTTCCTATGGGTTTTCCAGCTGCTACCATGTGCATGTTGAGCGTCTCCCAAAGGTTGAAGGCTTTGCCACCAGAGTGGTGCTATTGGTAGATGCCAGAGCCTTTAGGAGGTGAGGCCTACTGGGAGTTCCTTAGGTTGGTTGGGGCATGCTCTCAAAGGAGATTATAGAATCCTAGCCCCACCCCCACCTCTCACAGGCATGGGAATGCTCTCTCTTGCTCTCTCGCTCTCTCGCTCTTTCTCTCATCCACCAGGTGGATTGTTCTTTACCATACACTCCTTCCATATGCTGCCTCCTGAAACAACAGGACAAATTGATCTTGGACTAAAACTTTCATTTTTTTTTTTTAATAACGTGCTTATCTCAAGTATTTCTTGTCATAGTCACAGGAGGCTCACACACCAGCTAGCTTTGGAGTTAAGTTCAACAGCCTGAGTTTGGGGTCCCGGAAAAGCAATGCCATAGCAGGGTACTCATCCGTCCTCCGTTCACAAAAAACGATCTGTGAAGCTGGCGTTTGTCAAGAGCTATGCTGAGTACCCGTCCGTCGCCTAATGAAAACTGGACTTCCGGGCTTTAGGGAAGCTGTGGTTTAACTGCTTTTAGAACAAGACCAAGTGGCCCTCTAGGTTCAGCAGGCCGTACATCAGTCATAATCTGAAGGACAGTACCAGGCACTTGGGGAATGGTGTGTTTCATTGCTTCCTGATTCCATCATGACGTAGGTAGCACCCCTCTCAGAAAGCAATATTTTTCATAGAAGCAATATATCATAATCCAGAAATAATATCATGAAAAAAATCAGCAAACCAAGCCAATAAACTGTCTCTGAGTTTTCCCATCAGGTTTAACTTACTATATATTCATATTTACCACCAGACAGGGAGAGCGAGGTTTCACTGGAGGGAACTGAAAGGGAACTGAATCCTTTTTTTTTTTTTTTTTTTTTTTTTTTTGTGACCCAGTAACTGAACTATCACAGTTTGGGATCAGCCTGGGGAAATGCCACTACATTCTTTATTCAACAGATGGCCACTGAGGGGCTGAGGTGGGAGGGGAAGGTCACACTTGTTAAAGGGTGACACCTACTGGTAGGATAGCACACTGCAGCTCAGTTCTACTAGACAGTTAAGAGGTCCGCAGTCACAATGAGCGGGTATGGTTGGAGAGAGTTTTGTTCCCTAGCATCCAAACCCTCTTCCAACGTGAGTGGCATGCTCCCCAGTAAGGCATCCAAATTTCTAACACAGAAACAAAAGCTGAGAAGCTCTGCTTTGCCTAACAGTGGGCTCAACCCACTAAACAGGATTGCCAATGATTTTGAATCTCAAGAGGCTCCTCCAAGGGCTGGAGCAAGGCGCACCCAGTTCCACATGCTCATTAGGATATTCACTGAGGTTTCCTTTGGAGGCACGTTGGGGAGATGGCTCAATGGCTAAGAATAGGAGCTGGTGGCTGGAGAGATGGCTCAGCGGTTAAGAGCACTGACTGCTCTTCCAGAGGTTCTGAGTTCAAATCCCAGCAACCACATGGTGGCTCACAACCATCTGTAATGGGATCTGACGCCCTCTTCTGGTGTCTGAAGACAACTACAGTGTACTTACATGTAATAAATAAATATCAAAAAAAAAAGAAAAGGAAAGGAAAGGAAAAGAAAGGAGGATCCTCCAAAGATTGGGAACATAGAAGCACACTGGTGACAGAAACCAGCAATGGTGTGTTGGCCAAGCCACACACATGTTCTGATCTGACTATTTCTACTGTATGCCCCTGACACACACAGACACAACACATACAACACACTTCCTGCTTCTGCTTCAGCAGTAAATTCTTACTACCCATGATTCTTCCAATAAACCACTTCTCCATTTAAGGTAGCATCTGCTGGTTAGAATCAGCAACTCTTGCTGGAACACTGTCAAACATTTGAGTGGCAGGCACCGTGTTACAACACCACAGGTCTCGGTCGATCCTCCCTCCCAAATACTTCCCTTGGCAAAACCCGCCAGAAACGAGGCAAAAAAGGCCAACCTGGTTGAGTCACACAACTAGCTTGGCAGAACAAACTCAGCCAGTCTGAGGCTGTAATTGATTCTCTTAAACAATTCACAAAGCTCTGGGTTTGGGGTTTTTAAAGCTAGGCCTTGGAAAAGCGTGAGAGTCCGAAGGTCTGTGAGCACACAGCGGGTGCCAGCAGAGAGAAGGCTTGCAGCTGTGTACAAAAACTGCAATGTTGCGGTGACCCTGGACACAATTTCACCACGAGGCTAGATCCACGTGTCTTTCACTGGCAAAGGACGCTTTCCAAGTCCTATATTGCGTTTTGTGAGTATGAATGTAGATCTGTCTTGTTAAGAGAGAACAATGCCTGGATCTACACCTAGATGAAGCCATGCATGGATCAGATTAGACTCAAGCTCCAGATCTGAAGCTCAAGCAGGATGTGGACCTACAGAATATGGACTTGGTTTAGTTGCTTATATTTGTTTAGTTATTTGGGTTTTTAAGGTTTACTTATCTTTATGTTTTGCTTGACTGTATGTCTGTGCATTAGATTCTCTGACACCGGATTTACAGACAGTTGTGAGCTGCCACGTGGGTGCCAGGACTCTTAACTGCTCAGCCCATAGTTTCTTTGTTTTTTGATACAGGGTCTTGCCCAGCTCAAGCTAGTTTCAAACCCTCTCTGTAGCTGAGGTTGGCCTTGACCTCTAACTTTCTTCTTCACAGACCCCAAGTGCTGGGATTGTAGGCGTGGGACACCATGTTCATCTTTCTCAGAAGGTGACTTTTTAAAAACACAAACAAACCAGGCATAATCACCACATATGTAATATCCCGGTCTTCAGAAGCTGAGACAAGAAGGTGGTTGGGAGTTCAAGAACAGCCTGTGTTGCTCTAAAGTAAGTTCCAAGCTAATCTGAGGCACACCATGAAAGCCTTTCTCAAAAAGAGCACTGCCTGCTCTTTCAGAGGACACAGGTTCAATTCCCAGCACCTCTAAGACAGCTCACAACTGTCTGTAACTCCCATTCCAGTAAATCTAATGCCCTGTTCTGGCCTCCACAGGCAACAGGCACATATACACATATCTGGTACACCTATATGCATGCAGGCAGAACACTCATACACATAAAATAAAAAATAAATCACAGGGAGGTGGAATCAACAAAAGAACAACCTTGAAGGCCACCATTGCTCTCTTGCGCCCCCTTCCTGGAAGGCGGTGGGAGTGCAGAGTGACTTCTCATTTATCCAGGCAGGTCTCCTGGAGTTTTAAGGACCGTTCACTACCAAGTAAGAGAGGACATCTTACTCCTCTTAAGTAGCAAGCACTGCGTTAAGGCCCGGTCATCAGGCCCTCCTTGGAGAGTCAGTCAGACGGGTCCCTGCTGCTGCTGAAGGACAGCAGCCTCGTCTGAAAAGCGAGGAGGACCAGCTCTAACGTGGTATGCGGCTGGCCCGTCGTGGCGACTCTCAGCTCCTCAACAACGCTACTTACCTTGAGTACCAAGTGTTTGTGTGCCAGCCTACTCTGTCTTTTGCACACAGGGAGAGTCTTACCCTGGCATCCGGCCCTTACTGGATATGCGAAGACTGGGGTTTCCCCCCAAATGACAATAACGATACAGCCATTTGTCCGGAGAGCCACCAATCAGTCACTGCCAAGAAGACACTCTGAGAAGGCAGCCTTCAGGAGCCAGCCTCGTCTTTAGGAGAACATTGGATGCACTTACACACGCTAAGATGGCTACCCAGATGCTCTGACAGGATAGGGCCACCGTCGCTTGTGAGGTCTGGGTAGGCCACGCCTGTGATTGCAGCACAACAGACAAGACACATCAGCCGTGTCTGTCCTTGTCTCTTCTCTCATTTGGGGGTAAGGAGGGGCCTGGAGTGGTTGGATTTAATTTAATTTTCTTTTGTTAAATTAATTAATGAAATTAATTTTAATTATATGTATATAGGTTTCAATGCATGAATAGGCTACGTATTGACCAAATCTTTATCCTTACTTTGCATATGGTGCTTTTAAGCTTCTCTCTGACGGTTGTTCCTAAAATAATGGATTTTCACATAGAATGCTAAGAGGATACATAGAATCATGATCACTAGCGGGTTAGAGAAGAAGGGGGTGGGAGGCTGAATACTGGGTGCCCAAAAACAGATAGAATTACCAACTTCTACCGATTGAATTCCACCAATAGTAAAGTAGATGGAATCGGAGGACATTAATAATAATAAACCAGGTGCGGAATGACAGGATTTTAAAAACACTAATATGAAGGTCCTACCTCAGAAAGCCTACCTCAGTGGTCTACAGTGGTACCCAGGCAGGATTTGTAAAGGGCTTTGTTGGGATGTATTTTGTATACCATAAAGTTCATCGTTGTAAGTCAAATGGCATTTTAGTAAGGACACACCCGGGCCTGCAGCATGGCCATCTAGCCTGCCTCCCACTGTGCCCCTGAGGATGACGTGTGGTTTTCTCACTCCTTAAAGATTTGTTTTAAACCATTTTAATTATGGGATGGGGGTATGCACACCTGAGTATGGCTGCCCAACGAGGCAGAGGCGTCAGATGCCCATGGAGTTGGAATTAATTGTAGACAGTGTGAGGTGCACCCTGCAAACAGAATTCTGCAAGAGCATGCTGTGTCTTCATCTCTAAGCTACCACTTCTTTTCCCAGCTCTGAACACCACTGTGGTCCATGTCTAATCTGCAGATTCCAAGTACCAGTGAGAGAGGGGTCTGGTGTGCAGTGTCTGGCTACAAGTGACCATTCTGGACATCAGAGAGCTAAGCTTCTTAATCTTGCCTCACCAACTTTGGTCATTTTCTGTGACAATATTTCCCTGTAAAGAAAGGCCTCTAATTTTATATCAAACATTCTTGGTGGAAATAAAATGAATTTTATAGCAAATAACCTGTAACCAGCTTTACAAGAACATAAAATAAAAGATGTCTCCACACATATCCACACCCCTAGTAAATATGAAGTGTACATGTCTGCACAGGCTTTAGGGACACAGAGCTCTTTTGTTCTGTGGTAAAATTAAAAGCCTGAAGTGCTACATTCAAAGTCAATTTTATTGCCTTGAAAATTAACACAAAAACACATTTACCTCAGATTGAAAATCATGGTGATTACTATGCTGTTGTCTTTGGGTGATTAAAATGTCCTCAAGGGAAAGAACTAGAGAAGCACCAGAGTATTTTATTGTTATGTCACATAAACATGGACCCAAGAGCACACTGCCTCAGGAGGCCTGGGAAAGCAATCCCTTAGGAGTGACCATGTAGAGTTGAGGTTCTCTTGCCATTTGAGGCATGCAGGGCAAGCAAGCACTTGTGAAAAGGGTGAGCCCCGGGGAGCAAGAATGAACTTGAAAGATTTCACAGAAACATCAGCCCCAGAGGTCTACAGACATGTGAGCAAACCACAGCCAGAGGCTGCTGGTGAGTCACTGGTTTCTCAACAAGAAATCCTCCTTCCTTCATGGGCCTGAGCTGCCAGCCACAGCCAGCAGCTGCCATCCGCACTGCCAGGGCTTGGGAACTGTTATGGGGTGCAGTTGGAACGTGACCCCACCCAGACCACTCCCTAAAATTGCAAAGCTTTAAAATAGTGCCCCCAGCCAAGGAGGTGCCGTCCACGGTTGAGCTCAGAAATTCTCCAGCAACAAGGCTGTCAGCACTGGAGATGCGGTTCTGAGGCAAAGTGGCCTTTGACTGTGAAGAGGGAAAAAAAAAAAAAAAACAAAAGACAAAACAACAACAACAACAACAACAAAGTAAAACCCTGGATTTTAGTCAAGTCTAAATCCACACCCTGGCTTGGAACCCTCAGCTTTCACAGAGATGCTGAGGATAAGCATTAAGCTACCACCACCACCTGTAATTATCAACCGGAGGTTTTTCTAATTTCTTCATCCACGGGAAAACTTCAAGTGAGTTTGAAAGAAAAAAAAATCTCCCGAGAAGATCGACTACATGCTGCGGCCTGCTTTTCCTTCTTCCAAGTCACAGAAGAACAGAGAAGTCAGAGAACCTCGGAGAAATCAAAGGAGAAAATCTCCCAGAGCAAAAAGAGTACTGTCAGCCATAGAAATTTTTAAGGAAAGTTATAGAAACAAAGTAGCAATCTCTGTAGCCAGAAACAATGGCCCATTGCTGAGGGACACAAAAGAGATGGACTCAGATCAGTGAGCCAGAAACGAGCAGGGGAGATCAGTTGTATGGTGGGATGTCTCCAGGGAGCTCCAGATTCCACAAAAAGGACAGTGAGGGACCCATACAGAGTAGAAGGTTCTTGGGCACCCACCATCAGAAATGGCTGAGACCTGAGACATTGTAGGACAGCATACAAAAAGTGGTTGTACACACACACACACACACACACATACACACACACACACACACACACACACACACACACACACACACACACACACACACACACGGTAGGAACACATATATACTGAGCAGTGGAGACAACAAGTCCCAGAGGCATTCACACCCTGAATTTGGCCTCGCCCAGAAGAAATAGAAGCATTTTCACCAGATCTCCTGACTCACGCTGCCTAGCCCTGTCTCACCACCAAAGATAACTCATTCCCAGTACTCACTGGGCCTCTCTTACCAGAAGAAAACAGAATCAAAGACCACCAAACGTCTAGAGCACTGTGACCGAGATGCACAGTGCTTTACAAAGATACAGTTGCTGTACAAAGAATAACTTTTCTGGTCAGCGTTGACACACACTTTTAATCCCTGCTGCACTGGGGGAGGCAGAGGCAGGTGGATCTCTGTGAGTTTGAGGCCAGCCTGGTCTACAGAGTGAATCCAGGACCGCCAGGGATACTCAGTGAAACCCTGTCTTAGAAGAGGAAAGCAGGGACAGAAACAAAAACCCCACGACAGTGACCCTCAAAACCAAAGTCACCAGAGACTCATTTAACAGATTCCCTTGCAGAGTGGATACCAGAAAAGAAAGACTGGAAGCTGACAGTAAAGGGGAACAGTTCTCCCAGACAGAGGGTCCGGGAGGAGAGACCAGCACATGACAGGGACATACATTTATGAGAGAAAATCCGAAAGAATTCCTAAAAGAAAGAAGAAAATGTTGCTTTGATTTTTTTGTTGTTGTTTTGTTTTGTTTTGTTTTGTTTTGAGGGTGGGGAGGCAGGATCTCATGCAGCCCAGCCTTGAATTCTCTAAGTCACTACATGGGCCAGGGCAACCTTGAACTTCAGACCCTGCCTACAAAGTTCTACAATTATAGACACCCAACACCATGGCTAGGTTTTAACTGAATATTTTAAAGAAGTGGAAAAACAAAAGCAGAAAAACCCTCTGTGTTAAAAACTGCTGTCCTGCCAAATAGTGACTATCAACAAAGACAGAGGAAGTGTAGACTCCAAATAGAAGTCTGGAGATAAGATGCGGTAGGTAACGTGAAAAATGCTTATGTTGAGCTCACAACTCAGATTAGGGCAGGCCCAGGAACTGACAAAGGGCTGAAAGGATGGCCCAGGGGTTAGGAGAATGTACTATCTCACAAAGGACCCAAGTTCTGTTCCAAGCACCTACTCCTGCTGGCTCACGGGTGCCTGGAAGTCCAGTTGTAGGGCTCTGAGGCACGAATCAGTGAAGCTGAAGATAGATCAATGGAGAGATAGATCAATGCATTTTGAGAAGAAAATGAGGGAAAATCTTAAGAAAGCATAGACAACAAAGTGGTGGACAATCTGGCTTTCAGCTGATTGTTGTTTTGTTTTGTTTTGTTTTGTGTTTTGTTTTACCTGGGTTCAGTTCTCCGGACTGTGGGAGTGGGAGGGAGAGTAGGAGGCTGGCCAGCTATGTCCTCAACTAATAATTCTAATTTTTGGGCTCTGTACCAAGAAAACAGAAAAGGGACACACAGGATTTAGTCACCAGCATAAAAACAATCTACCCAAGGTGGAAAGTCAGAAGTAAGCAGGCAAGTCCTCACAGATTGAATATTAGCATTCAAGCAGCTAATAAGAGCCCTTGCTAATGTGCAGCATGCTCTCGATGTCAAGCCGAGTGAGTAAAACAAAAATCAAGGGGTTGGGGATTTAGCTCAGTGGTAGAGCACTTGCCTAGCAAGTGCAAGGCCCTGGGTTCGGTCCCCAGCTCCGAAAAAAAGAAAAAAAAATCAAAACAGAAGCCAATATTAAAATTAAAAGGGTATAGAAATAAATGACTTCCAAAGGGAAATAACCCCAAATTTTATGCTTTTTAACCCAATGTTTTAATGCGGTTTTAAAATTAGAACTTCTGTTTCCTTTAAAATTCTGACTTTCCCTGTTTCATTCAAAGGTAAAGTTGCAATCGCTTATAAGACCTGAAGAGATTAAGTGAAGGAGAAAACCCTGGACTCCATACGGGGCTACCTAAAGGGCCAATGAGAAAATCAATCACCCCTTCCCTGAGAGGAGAGCTAGTGTGACCTAAAATTAGTCACCTGATAGAAGTCACAGAAAGTAAGGTAGAAGACCCTGAATATAGGCGAAATCCAGATTCTTGCCCCCTGAGAAATGAAGAGAATTTCCCCAGAAGCCTCTAGAAGCCAGAGTCAAAGTTGAATGTTGAGGTCATAGAAACCACATAAGGGGGTTATGGTGTCTCTGGAAGACCATAAAAGGACAGCTTTTGAGGCATTGTTCAGTGAGCAGAGGGTGGGGGCGATGCCACAGCCAGGGACCCCAAGGAAGAGGCGCCTGTCTAAAGAGGGTCTCAGGAGCTTTGTGAACCACAAACAGAGCCTTTCTCAGTGCGCATGCACTCCTCTTATCAGCCCTCCCAGGCTTGGCACGGCAACCACCCAGGGAGGTGAGCTCGTGCCACTCTCCTTGTAAATTGCAAGTTGCTCCTTTGTTGAAAAGAGAAGCACAGGAGGGTTTCTAGAGTCTAAATTATATCCTGGTAAAAGGAGAACTGTACCCTGACATGGCAAGATGCTATTTCCTGGGTCTGTGTGCTGCTTTTATTTTTCTTTTCCCTCTGACTTTAGAATTTACTAAACATCTCAGATGTACATCGGATCCATCTCTATACAGCTATAGCTATCATCTGTTGCTTTTAAGGTGTACTGAAGACAGGAGAGGCTTTCATTTTAAAATGTGAACCGTTCTGAGATGTTAAAGCATCACCGAGTGTGTTGCCTGCCTGTAACTCTGGCACTAGGGCAGTGGAGGCAGGAAAATCAGGATTTCAGGGTCATTTTCTACTCTAGTGCATATGGAATTCAAGGATAGGCTGGGCTATATGAGACTCTATCTAAAATAAATAAATAAATAAATAAATAAATAAATAAATAATAACTTTTCTTGTATTTAAAAGCATCATTTAAAAGTTGGGGATCGGGGTTGGAGAGATGGCTCAGTGGTTGACAGCACCAACTGCTCTTCCAGAGGTCCTGAGTTCAAATCCCAGCAACCACATGGTGGCTCACAACCATCTGTAATGAGATCTGATGCCCTCTTCTGGTGTGTCTGAAGACAGCTACAGTGTACTCATATACAATAAATAAATAAATCTTTAAAAAACAAAACAAAAAAAAAGTTGACTAGGTCAGTGGATCTAGGTCAGTGATAGAGTGCTTGTCTAGCAAGCATGAGGCCCTGGGTTTGGTCCTTAGCTCTGGAAGCAAAAAAAAAAAACAAAACAAAACAAACAAAAAACCCAAGGTAACGGGTACATGCAACCTTGCCGGATGTTAGTGGCGCAGGCTTTTAATCCCAGCACTCTGGAGGCAGAGGAGGCAGACGGATTTCTGTGAGTTTGAGGCCAACCTGGACTACAGAGTGAGTTCCAAGGACAGCCAGGACTATACAGAAAAACACTGTTTCAAAAAAGAAAAGTAGGGCTGGGGATTTAGCTCAGTGGTAGAGCGCTTACCTAGGAAGCGCAAGGCCCTGGGTTCGGTCCCCAGCTCCGAAAAAAAGAAAAAAAAAGAACCACAAAAAAGAAAAGTAAATAAATAAATAAAAATAAATAAATCATCAAAGTCCAAATACCAATGAATGGAATAAACGTAACGATTCTAAAAGCGACGCTAGCAATTTAAAATTGTGAAACTAAACCCACAGGAAGACTCTGAACTATACAGATTCATCATCTCCACAAACACAGGGCGTCCGTGTGCTTTGAGCCACCTGTCATTCTAGTTGCTATGAACGGACAGCTTCTGAGCCCTGCTTAGGAGAAGCAGCGGGATCTGTCGAAAAGGAAACAACCCTCGTCTCTACCAGCACCTCCAAGCACGGCCACCATAAGACACAACAGGTAGAAGGCATCTTTCTGTTCGATCCCCGGAGACTGAACTCACCATGGTGGCATGAGACGGGAGTGACTTGCGTAGATGGATTTCCTGCAGGCAAAGCCATGGAGGAAGGACAGTGAAGGCAGAAAAGAGAAATATGAGTCACACAAGAGAAAGGAGACTCCTTCCTGATTAGATTGTGGTCCCCAGGTTATCTCTACTCTAGACTTAGCTAGCCTGGAGCCTCTAGCAGTGAGGTCAGCTTTCAATGAAGCCTTACCAATGGCTTAGAGGATGAAGAGGTGCAGGCAGTGACTGTGCAGAAGCAAAGGTGGAGAAAACCCAGTCTGGCTCCTTGGTTCCTTTGCCCCGGCTGCATCTCAGTCTATCCTAGCTAGGTTGTCCTGCCGTTTTGGACAGCCCCGAGACTAGGTAGTAAGAAGAGACAGATATTTGGTACAATCGAATCTAATATGAACATTTTCAAAGTAAGTGTAGATGAAGTACCAGCCCTCCGATTGCAGACCAGACACCCACGGCAGTCACAGTCAAATGAAGGGGAGCAGCGAGCTTTCTTGGATGGCTGGAGACAGAAGCTGCCAGTCATCCTGTGAGATTAGTGTGGACTCCTGGGTAGCTACATCTAAAAGGGAGGCCATTACAGCCTTGTAATTTTCTGAGAGATTTGCCAAACCCTCAACAATGAGCCACCTCCATGGTTAACCACAGCAAGGACCATGGGGGAAGTAATGGGACCAGATTCCGGCTCTGACTCAGCCTTGAGGGAATGCTTCTCCCTCTAGGAAATCCCTAATGACACAGTAGCTTCTGCTACATCTTCCACCAATGGCCAACGCCTGACACACCTCGGAGCCACTGGTCTGTGGCCATGCCAGGATGAGTGTGCAGAAGGAAGGGCAACGGGAAGAGTGCCTTTGTGAGACGCTGTGAAGTCCTCCGAAATAAATTTGTTCTCAGCCACATAATAGGTCATCAATGAAGGCACGATATCTGCACCGTCAAAGGAGACCCTCTGCGATGTGGGATCGGTGGAAAAAGCAAGTCACAGAGCAGACAGCCTGATCTCGCATGTTTAAAGAAGATATACGTGCCCAATTGCAAATACATGGAAGTTTCTGGAATGAGCAAAAAGACACTATCATTTCTAGGGATAGGATGGACGGGGAGTTTTATTTGTACCTGGCTCCCTTTCTGTGCTATTTTACAATTTCAAAGGAGTTTAAAATTCTTCTAATTCATATGACGGTCAAGGCCAAGAAAAATAATGATAAGCAAATGAGATGAAAACCACCCCCCAGCGTAGATCTCTCTAGGCTAACGCATTTCTTTATTAGTAAGGGACTTTAGTCAGTCCTGCTACATGCTACTTAAAAATAAGATTGTTATTCTGACCTAGAATTGTCCCTGTCTAAGAGAACTGCAGGGACAAAAATGGAGAAGCGACTGAGAGAAAGGAGGTCCAGTGACAGGCCCAACTTGGGATCCATCTCAAGGGGAGGCTCCAAGGCCTGACACTATTACTGATGCTATGGTGAGCTTACAGACAGGAGCCTAGCATGGCTGTCCTCTGAGAGGCCCAAGAAGCAGCTGACTGAGACAGACACTTTCAGATACTTACCCCCAACCATTGGACTAAAGTTGGGAACCCCTGTGGTTGAATTAGGGAAAGGCTGGAAGAAGCTGAGGAGGAGGGCGACCCCATAGGAAGACTAGCAGTTTCAACTAACCTGGAAACCCCCGAGATCTCTCAGACACTGAACCACCAACCAGGCAGCATACATGAGCTGATTCCAGCCTCACTACCCCCATTTGCCTCTCCACCCCAGCCCCCCTTCCCCACCAGCCCCAACACATACACAGCAGAGGACTACCTGGTCTGGCCTCAGTGGGAGAAGATGCACTTAACCCTCTAGAGACTTGAGGCTACAGGGAGTGGGGAGGC
Organism: Rattus norvegicus; assembly: GCF_021556685.1. Taxonomy (NCBI): domain Eukaryota; kingdom Metazoa; phylum Chordata; class Mammalia; order Rodentia; family Muridae; genus Rattus; species Rattus norvegicus. The sequence goes on along the minus strand of NC_141536.1, from coordinate 55,630,716 downwards.
CTGGTGGCGGAGGGGGCATCCTCTGGGAGACAGGAGTGAGAAGGAATTGGATGAGGAACTGTGGGAGAGGGGACCAGGATGGGGCAACGATGGGACTGTAAAAAAATAAATAAATAAAAGTAATAAAGGAATAAGATAGTTCCTTATTATTTTAAATTATGTTTACATCTTTATGTAGGTGTGTGTGCAGGTGAGTGCAGGTGCCCATAGAGGACAAAGGTGGAATTCTCCCAGAGCTTCTCCCCCGCTGTTGTGAGCTTCCTGGCATGGTGCTGGGACTGAACCAGGGTCCTCCTAGCTGCTGCCTCTCTGGCCCCCTCTGTTGTGCTCATGCTCTGCTCTGTGGGTCTCAGACTCGCAGTGAACAAGTAATAACAAAGGTCAGATATGGCCACTCACGCTTGAAGTCTCAGCACCTAAGAGGACGCAAGAGGGCCAGGCTTTCAGGCTCAGCCTCAGAGACAGCTAAGTTGGAAACCAACCCGAGATACACGAGAGCGTGCCTCAAGAACCAAGGTAAAACAAACGAACGGTGTGCATACGTGCACGGAGCGAGACACAAACATGGCTAGATGCTGAGCAAGCACAGCTAACACTCTTAGCACTCAGAACCCTTCGTGGTGGCCACCTAACGATCCCTTCCCTCCATGTCTGGAAACGGCAGCCCTCATCTGTACGGGATGTCGGGTGGTTTCTGTCCAAGTTCCCACCTCCGCGCTGCCAAAGAGCGGTCCCCACCCTGGCTGACCCTATGCAGATGGAAAGAGCTGAAGGCACCAAACTGGGGGAAGGCAGGACTCTCTGATAGGCAGGAAACTCAAGCCCAGAGGAAAGGGAAATGCAGAAAAACAAGACCCTTATTGCAAGTGGGACCAAACTTTTGACCGCCACAGAGGAGATGGGAGCAGAGTCGATGGCAAAAAAAAAAAAAAAAAAAAAAAAGTCACCAAAAACCAGTATAACAACCGGAAATGATGCTTTCAACAGCTCTTCCCTAATTGGCTAGGTATGAAAGATTCAACTAATCAGGGCCCAACTGGTCAGTCTCATCATCTCAGTGCTCACTTTCCCCCACAGAACTCTAAGAAGAAGGAAGACCTTGTATTAGTTACTGTTGCCTGGATAAAGCATCATCACCAAGGCAACTTATGGGGGCAGGGAGGAAGAGTTTACTGGGCTTATGGGATAGGGGTCCGCAAAGGTAGAGGCATGGGTGAAGTGGAGGCGTAACAGTCTGAGCAGGAAGGAAAAGCTCGCATCTTCAAACCCAAGCGGGAGGTGGGGAAAGCTAACTGGAAATGATATAGGTCTTTAAACGCTCAAAAACTGCACCCAGGTGCACACTTCCACCAAGTCCGTGCCACTCAAACCTCCTCAAACAGCGCCACCAACCGGAGACCAAGTGTTCACACAGCTGAGTCTATGGGAGACATTTTCACTCAAACCATCTCACCTAAGACTTTAGAGCTGGATCCCAGCTTGGAGGCTTCCAGAGGAAGGTCCTAGACTCACAACGGGAGGGAAGACAGGGGAGACCGCTGGCTGCTCTTGGGCCCTGGTGCTTTGAAATGGCTCCTGATTGGCTTATGGAGGCCTTCAGGAACTTCCAGCTGTAACACTTCAGTACTGTAATGGAGTCCTGCTGCTACAGAGAGTTCAAATTTGGTTCATTTAAATACCCCCCGCGGCAAACTGACTTAAGTCGACTTACTCATTTTCAGTAAAGTTATCTCCTCTTAGCACACTTTGCTGTCTGTACACTCATCCTTGAAGAAGGATAGGACAGGACAAGAACCCTGTTAGAGACAGAAGCCACTTCCCACCCCAATCTCCACCCCCAACAGCACATTCAAAGGCATCCCAGCCATGAGTATCGTTAAGGGACAAGTAATGTTCTAAGTTGTACCAACCAGAAACTTCTCTAAGATTTAGCATCTAAGTCCTGAAAGGAAAATGTGTTTGAGCTGTGCAGACAACAAGGACATGACCTAGCCAGGCAGAGGTAAGCAGAGTGGAGACGTGGGGCATGGAGAATCGGGGACAGAGTTGAGATCATCTGAATTCCTGGATCCCAACAAGCTTAAAACCGAAAGCACCCTCTTGGCCTTCCTGTTCCTACGATCAATAAGTCTTAGTCTACTTCACAGCGCTATCACTAAGTCTCTGAGGCTGAGAATTGTATGAAGAAAAGAGGTTTATTCATCTCACAGTTTGGAAAGCTGGTTGTCCATGATTGGTAGGCTCATCTGGTCAGCCTCTGGGGAGGGTCTCCTAGCTGTGGACGGATGGCATCACCGGGCAAGAGAAAGATCACATAGCAAAAGAAGAAGCCAGAGGCACGGAGGGGCCAGGCCCACTATTTCACAATGATAGCTATCATAAGAACCGACTCACTTCTTTTAATTAATTAATTAATTAATTAAGTATAAATCATACAGCTTTCTGCCTGCATGTATGCCTGCAGGCCAGGAGAAGGCATCGGATCTCAATACAGATGGATGTGAGCCACCATGTGGTTGCTTGGATTTGAACTCAGGACCTCTGCAAGAACAGTCAGTGCTCTTAACCTCTGAGCCATCTCTCCAGCCCCCCCCCAACTCACTTCCTTTTTTTTTTTTTTTTTTTGGTTCTTTTTTTCGGAGCTGGGGACCGAACCCAGGGCCTTGCGCTTCCTAGGCAAGCGCTCTACCACTGAGCTAAATCCCCAACCCCCTGACTCACTTCTTAATACCAGCATTGACAGCATAGCCACCACCACCCTTCAGGGATATAATACTGGGGACCAAAGGTAAGCATGGTGACCTTTTAATGTAATATAACGATGGCTTTACAGAGACAAACAGTATCCAGACAAGAGCAGTTTCTTGGGCTTTCTTGATGTTTCTCTCCCTTGCAACCTAAGAACTCTTAACTAATTACTGTCACCATTGTCTCATCAAAGGGTTAACCATCACTCCAGGATCAGGGAATTTCGGCCACATTCAAGATCCAAGTTAAGTTTTATATTCTTATTGTGAATGTCATTGCTAAGTAGGAAATCCTATTTATTCTTCAGGAAAAGGAGGTTCAGGAATTCATTACATGGAAATACAGTTCATCTACAGCCAAGTCTAGAGAAAAAATAATTTCCTCAACTTTTTCTGTCAAAAAAAAAAGTCTTTATTGTACATCAAAGGCAAGCAGAGCCCTCTGCAAAATCAACTAGAGGAAGGAAGGAGGGCTGACCTCTGTCCTGATGATGTCATCGTGCTAGGTGCTGGCCTTCGCTGGTTTTAGCACTGCATTGTTGCTTATTTCTAATCCAAAAATATTCTCAGCAACTGAGCTGTTCTTTTATAGGGTCTCCTGTGTAGCCCTGGTTATCCTGGAACTCACTCTGCAGACCAGGCTGGCCTTGAACTCAGAGATCCACCTGCCTATGCCTCTGGAGTGCTGGGATTAAAGGCACATGCCCCCACCATGCCTGACCCATGTTGTAGAATCTGACAGTAAGAAGATCAGAGTTACAGAACCAGAGAGTGAAGCTATCCTTTCTATCACTGAGTGAGGGAAAGGACAACAGGAGGCACAGGCCAGAGGGTACATGTAGATGACTGTCTGTAAGCAGGTGAGGGTAGCTGAAAGACAAGGCTAGAGCCTGTGATTGGACAGTAGAAAAGGAGGGCGGGCTGAGAGTTTTTGAGAGACAGGAGGGACAGGAGAGTGAGGAGAAGGAAGGAAGATGGAGGAACAGAAGGGCAACCCAGATCCGTGTGGCTTTAAACAGCCACAGGTAGCTATGAATATTATATAACGGATGAATTAGTACAGGAAAATTTGTCCAATATAAGTAGGCAGCTCATATCAATATCAATTGACTCCGAGTTCTTTTTGGGGGTGCTTTGTGGGTGAGAATTTACTGATAAAAATCTGCCTCTAAAAGTTTTGATTTTACTGGGTTACAGGGATTTGTGACAGCTAACCACGAGATGGGCAGCATAAAGCTAGCCATGCAGGCAGCGGGACCGCTGGGGCCAGAGAGTAGCCGGTGCTAGCGTGGGATGGCGCAGCCTTTTTTATTATTTAACACAAGAGATACAAAGTACAACTTAGTCTAGAGAGATGAGCAAGACTGGCCTTTAAAAGGGAGTTGGTTGAGCAGCCCTGTCATACAGAAAAGGCAATTGTGAGGCAGCAGGAATGGTGGTCTGCAGTAACTCTCTTATCCTACAGCATTATGTGGTAAACCTCAAACAGAAGCAAGAAAACTTACGTAAGCTTAAAACAAAATTTTAATAAAATTTATTTTTAAAAAATTGTGAGAGTCTTTTGAGAAATTATGAAGATCAAGGGTGGCAGCACAGCCTTGGTTGGGCCAACAGAGTAGGTTGTGGGAGAGAGAGAGAGAGAGAGAGAGAGAGAGAGAGAGAGAGAGAGAGAGAGAGAGCGCAGTGGATATAGCACAGAAGCTCTGCTTTCTTAGTGAGATGCAGAAGGAAATCTCCTGAACACCAGAGGGAAAAGCAGAGGCTAAAATGAGTTCAACTCCTATAGCGAAGACAAGAAATGGACTCTGCAGAAGCATCCAGTGCAGGAGGGGAAAGGGACCCTAAACAGAGCTGGCAGCTAGGAATTCCTCTGCGGCCAGGCCAGAATTCTACACACATCCCATTCTGGGATCACCACTAGCAAGGGCTAAGCTGGAGAGGCGGGGTTAGAGAAAGAAAGTGCAATTCAGAGTGACACCAACAACTCCTAAGAGGAGTCCAGGGTCAAGCCTGACATCTTAGAATGGGCTCTAGAAGGTGCTGAGATCGCAGAGCCTCCGAGACCTCGCTTGCAAGTGAGGGACTGACAGACAGCATGACAGCATCTGGGGTCCTCTTGAGATGTGAAGTCTAACGTGGTTTCTCACTCTGAGACTCAGGCTTTACAGGTTAGGAAGGAAGAGAGGTGGGGTGAGATTCAGTTTCCAGTCTGACGGGAAATGCTAAAGCGCAGAGCTGGAAGGAGCTGGATTTGATCTGTTTCTTCCTTTGTGTTAAAAAAAAAAAAGTATAAAGATAAAGATGGGACAGGAAAGACAGCTCGGCAGCTAAGAACAGAACAGAACCTGCATCATGCTGTTTGGACTCTCAGCCTGCAAATGTGGGAACTAAAGAAACCTCTTTTCTTTATAAAGGTAGCCTGCCTCTGGTATTTCATTACACCAATGCAAAATGAATTAACACAGAATTATTTGGCAACCCCCTAAAAGACCAAAAGTCCAACAGAAACTCGAAGGACATTCACTGTTGAATTCTCGAAGCCTCGGTAAGGTTTTTTTAAGGATGCAAGTGAAAACACGAGAGCCCTAATTTTAGTTTTATACCTTGGCAAATTTTTTAAAAGCTTGATAAACCTAGAATTAGTTTTATAGGATGGGGGTGGGAAGTAGTCTGGAGGGTAATTAGTAAAGACCTGTAAAGTTTTAAATGCATGTATTCTTTAAGGTGATAATTAAACTTTTAGAAATGTTTCCTATAGAGGCAGATGCGCGCACAGTCACAGACACAGATGTTCACAGCAGAGTTGTTCCTAACAGCAAAAGGCTGGGGGCAAGCTCAATATCCTTCAATCAGGGATTGATTGAATAATTATAGGTTCCTGGTGTAAAAGAACACCAGGCAGCCACTCCTAAAGGATGCACTGTCTACACACGTGCCTGTGAAGCCATCTCCAAGATCCTTGATGGGGTGGGAGTCTGTCGAGGATGATGCAATTTGATGGTGAGGAGGGTTTTTTTTTGTTTTTTGTTTTTAAGGCTACAAACTTGCTCTAGGAGAAAAAAGGAGGAAGTGCACAGTCACAGTGGAGGTCGGGTTAAAGAGGAAGCTATTCACTTTTCTGCCTCCCGAACTCCATCTTCCACTGTATCTTTTTTTACATCAGTGTGTGTGTGTGTGTGTTCCCGTAGAGGTCAAAGGATGACGTTCCTAGAATGGTTCTGTCCTTCCACTGTGTGGGTTCAGGGAACCAGCTAAGGTCCTCAGGCTAGGCTACACTGTGTCTTTACCCACAGAGCCAGGAGCCAGCCTTTCAAAGTGCCATTTTAATAACTAGCTAATTGGACTGGAGAGATGGCTCCGTGATTAAGAGCACTTGCTGTTTTTGCAGAGGACATGAGTTTAGGTCCCAGCACCTAAATGGTGGCTCACAACCAACTTCAAGTTCAGTTCTAGGGGATTCGACGCCCTCTTCAGACCTCCCATGGCACCAGGCACGTATGTGGTGCACAGATATACATGCAGGCAAAACACACATACACATAAGATGAAAGAAATTAAAAGAAAAATTATTTAATTAAAAAATATTTAATAAATATTAGGTCAGGATTACAGAAGTCCATGGTATTTTAGATTCTATGATCCATTCAAGCAATGACAACACATGGAAAAGTCAAATGATGGGGGCTCAACAGGGAGGAAAGAGGCCAGGGAATTGTATCTAACAAAATAAAATTGATAATATACAATAAATAGCAGATAGAGCGATGGCACGGAGCCGCCCTCCGTGCTCACTCTGGAAAGCAGTGTGCCACCACCATGCGCTTCCAGGATCTACGCATGATCCTCGGAGCCGTTTCCCTAAGGATGAAGCGAGTGGGTGGCACGGTGCAGCCTCTGACTCGAGGTCGCACAAGCGGGCTTTGCTACAGCCGCCCCGCCTTCCCCATCCCGCCCGGGTCGGGCTCTTTCCCGAGGCCACAGTGCGACCCAGCGGGCCGCGGGGAAACTGCGCCGCCACCGGGGACACCCGGAGCCGCCCGTGGAAAGCCCGGGTATCTGCCAAATCAACCTTGCCAGACCTGATTTTCTCTCTTGCTGTCTTACATCTGATGATGTGGCTGAAAACGAAAGTTCTGGAATATTCTGGTGACTTGGGGGTTTCTGATTTACAGTTTCACACGTTTGATAGTTTGGGGGCCCACAGAAGGAACCCTGGCTTTGCTCTCAAGGATGATTGTGACAATCATGCAAAATCTATTTATAACCATGAAAGCAGACTCAACCTAAAACTGCCTGCTTCTGCATTTAGTCGCTTGTACAGACAGAAGCGTCCCTGGGTTGAGGAAACAGAAAACAGAAATAATGTGTCACCTGCAGCACTGACACTCGATTGAACGTTAAATGTCTAACGCTGTGTGTATAATAATGCTGTGCCCTTGTCCAACGTACCAGTGATGTGCACCATTGGTTAGTTCAGTCCCTATTATATAATTATATATCTTAATATATAGTTATAATACATAATATCTACAATATTGTATATAGATATATAATTATATATAATTATATAGATATTTGTATAATATGAATATAAAATTATAATAATATATTATATAAAATCTATATAATATATAACAGATCATAGAGCGAAAACACATTTTACAAGGGAAAATACCCTCAGTAAGATTTGGTTTGAGATGTTGATGGCCAACTTGAAAATATAAGTAGCAAATTAAATAAGTAGGAAATACCTTACAGACAGATAGGTGCATTTGGTTACAAGGAAACTTTAAAAATGTGAAGTAAGGTAATTTGAAATACCTTTTTCTTTCTCTCCCTTTTGCTTAAGCCCATGTTGGTTTTGAACTCACTGTATAACCCAGGCCGCCCTGGAACTCCAAGCAATCCTCCTGCCTCACACCTCCTGAGTGCTAGAATTACAAATATTCGACACCAGGCCCAGTTTGTTTGTTTGTTTGTTTGTTTGTTTGTTTATCTTAGTGTGCATGCTCCTGTGTGAATTTATGCGTACTTATATGCATTCAAAAAAAAGCATCCGATCCTGTGAAACTGAAGCTACAAACAGTTGTGAGCTCATGTAGGTGTTGGGAGCTGAACTCAGTTCTGTAAAAAGCAGTAAGTGTTCTAACCTATGAGCAATCTCTCTGGCCTCTCATTTTTATTTTTTAAACAATCTATTCATTTTATTTTATGTACATTGGTGATTTGAATGCATATATGTCTGCACGAGGTTATCAAATACCCTGGAACTGGAGTTACAGACAGTGAGCTGCAGGTGCTGGAAATTGAACCAAGGTCCTCTGGAAGAGCAGCCAGTGCTGTTAACCACTGAGCCATCTCTCCCTTATTCCTTTTTCTAACTCTGTCTGTGTGTGTATGTGTGTGTGTGTGTGTGTGTGTGTGTGTGTGTGTGTGTTATGCATCTGAGTGTAGGTGCTTGGAGGCCAGAAGGCATCTGATTACATTCTCTGAACTGAGCCAGCTCTCCAGCCTCCTTAAGAAGCATTTCCTAAGGTTTACCACTTTTAGTTACATAGTTTTTCCCCCCTAATCTGTGTATAAGGCTGTAATTTAATCCTAACCATAATTACACAAATTTAAAGTTTAAAGAATTTAATTTTTTAATTATCCCATAGTTCAGATCTGTGACCTCTGACATAGTCACTAGTCATATTGATCAGTTACAGCTGTGTTCATCAATTACTAAATTAATTTACAGCAACCTACATTGCCTGCTATGGAAAGCCACATCCTGCTTCAACTAGTAAAGACCTGGCTGCAGAGATCACAGTTTCTGGCCTCTGACTAGCTAAGTGAGAAACTTATGACAGAGCATTCTAGAACTTCCAAGTCTCGGACCTGGGGAGCCATTGTTGAGGCACACACTCCTAAGCTGGGCTTTCGGGTAGAAATCCAAGGCCCCAGCAGAAGACTGACCCGAGAAGGAGATGGTCCAAGCCAAATTTGCCTCCACCGCATGTGCCCATGTAAAACGGGGCCACCTTTGCTGCAGCCAGGAGGCTGCTCTGGAGAGAGCCCTCCCCGAAGCCTGGCTTCTGGTGGTGACAGGCGTTCCTCAGCTTCCTTGACCTAGAGCCAGTCACTGTAATCTCCACCTCACCCTTGTATTATCTGTCTTCTGAGTCTGTCAGCTTTGCAACTCTTCTGCCTCAGCCTTGACACTTGTCATGAGATGTAGTCCCCATGTGGACAATCCAAGGTGATCTCATCTCAAGTCCCCATTTCCATTCGTAGTGTCTGTTTCCACGTAAGGTCACATCCGATGGCTGTGAGTGTTCCTACTAGAGCCTGCTGTTCAACTCACCTCAGCAAGTGTAAGAAATGCCGAGCTGAACAAAGTAAACTGAGTTCCTTGCTGCAGGATTTTGAGACCTTTGACCTATTGGATGAGCCTTGTGAGCATCTAAGCACAAGCTATGCTGTGCAGAAATCCCCAAATCCCCCCAGCTACAGATTCCCCCTTACGGAAGTGATGTTCTGCAACAGAACATTTTCTGGCATAGCCTTGTCCGTGACTTGATTTTAGACTCCAGCCTCCAGAATTCTGAGGCAACCAATTTCTCTCACTTTAAACCAAGTGTTTGTGATCTTTTGTTACAGCAGCCATAGGTAACTAATATAACGTCCCTCAAAGACCCTCATTTTTAAAAATGTTTGGAGGCTGCATCTTGTAGAAGGCTCACCTGTAACTCTAAATCTAAGGGTTCAAACTCCCTCTTTTGGCCTGCCTTTGAGTATACTTCCCTCCAACACATACTCACGTGATTGAAAAATAAAATGGTTTAAATGCTTCAGTAACCCCAATTAAACTCAGTGAGTCTCATGTGATGGATGGAGAGAACTGAGTCTAAAACGTTGACTTCTGGCATCTGCATGTGATTCCTGGCCCACCCCCCCCCCCACACACACACACGTAATTTGATGCACCTTTTTAAAATTTTAAGGCATTTATGAGAAAATTCAGCAGAGCTTATGTCTTAGTTACAGTTTTATTGCTATAAAGAGACACCATGATTGTGGCAACTCTTATAAAGGAAAACATTTCAGTAGAACTGACTTACAGTTTCAGAGGCTCAATCCATTATCATCGTGGTGGGAAGCATGGCCGAGTGCAGGCAGACATGGTGCTGGAGGAGCCAAGAGTTCTACATCTTGATCTGCAGACAACCAGGAGGAGACTATGTTCCATACTGGGCAGAGTTTAAGCATAGGAGACATCGAAGCCTGCCTACATAGTATCACACTTTCCTCCAACAAGGACACACTCTAATAAGGCCATACCTCCTAGTAATGTCACTCCCTGTGGCCAAGCATTCAAACACATGAATCCGCACAGCTTATATACCTGAATGATTGCTAACTTTGTCGGGTCTGACCGTGCTACCGTGATTCTGATGGGTGAGCTCATTCATTATTTTTAAGAGATGCTAGCAACCTGGTGGTGGTGGTGCACAGCTTTAATCCCAGCCAGAAGCAGAGGCAGGTGGATATCTGAATTCCAGGCCAGCCTGGTCTACAGAGGAATGGCCAGGGTTACAAAGAGAAACCTCACGACACAAACACACACACACACACACACACACACACACACACACACACACACAGAGAGAGAGACAGAGAGACAGAGAGACAGAAAGACAGAGACAGAGACAGAGACACATGGAGAAAGACAGAGTCAGACAGAGAGAAACAGAAACAGATGAGAAACAGACACACATAGAGAGAAACAGAGAGACAGAGACGGAGAGAGAGACAGAGACAGAGAGACAGAGGCAGCGGCTAAAGTGCCACTACACCTATAGTTTTCAATTAGTAATGATTGGTAAGAAGGCAAAGAATATTATTGTGGTGGGGGCCTTAAGCACTATTGGAGAATGGAAGAGACTTTAGGAGAGGGTTCTCACAGGTCTTTAGGATGTTGTTGGTGTGCCCTCAGAGGGAGAGTGGGACTCCAGCCCTTCCTCTTCTTTTGCTCTCAGTGTCCCAAGCACATGGCACATGCTTTGGCTCCGCCACAGGCTCCCACTGTGACATGCTGACCACACCACAGGCCCAGAAGCAACAGGACTAATCAACCATAGCTGAAAACCTCCCCAACTATGAGCCCGGGGAGACTTTTGCTCTTTCTAGGATGACATCTAGGGAGTTTGTGGCAGTTCTGGAACGCTCCCGGACAGGATGCTAATCAGGTCACCCTTTCAGGTTCTAGCAGGCTTGAGGTTCTCCGGCTACAGCATTAACAGATTAGGACTTGAAGCTGGCCTCTACACTTCTTCTCGCATGCTCCTGGGTGGCAAAGTATCCCTCCTGATTTTTAGACCAGCCTTTCTTCCACATGCCTTCTATGTGACTCTTTTGAAACCCTTGAAGTGAATCCCACACCTGTTCTCATCTCCACTACCCAAAGTGGACAGGACTGCTCTCTTCTCCAGAGCCCATTGCTGGGAACATCATCTACTGTGCCCATCACAGGAAGCGTCATCCCCTGTGCCCATCACAGGGAGCATCATTCCTGTGCTCATCACTGGGAGTATCATCTGCTGTGCCCATCACCGGAAGCGTCATCCCCTATGCTCATCACAGGGAGTATCATCCCCTGTGCCCATCACAGGGAGCATTATCTGCTGTGCCCATCACAGGGAGTGTCATCCCCTGTGCTCATCACAGGGAGCATCATCCCTGTGCTCATCATAGGCAGCATCATCCCCTATGCTCATCGCAGGGAGCATCATCCCCTGTGCCCATCACAGGGAGCATTATCTGCTGTGCCCATCACAGGGAGTGTCATCCCCTGTGCTCATCACAGGGAGCATCATCCCTGTGCTCATCACTGGGAGTATCATCTGCTGTGCCCATCACCGGAAGCGTCATCCCCTATGTTCATCACAGGGAGCATCATCCCCTGTGCCCATCATAGGCAGCATCATCCTCTATGCTCATCGCAGGGAGCATCATCCCCTGTGCCCATCACAGGGAGCATCATCTGCTGTGCCCATCACAGGAACATCATCCACTGTGCTCATCACTGGGAGCGCCATCCCCTGTGCTCATCACTGGGAGCATCAACCTCTGTGACACCTCACATAGTTGTCATTGTGTCATGTGCAGCCAGAAGATCTGAAGATGTTTCTTTTTACTTAAAGATAAATCATTCTATTACTCTCCAGAGAAAGAGGCCCAGAAGCAACAGGACTAATCAACCATAGCTGAAAACCTCCCAAACTTTGAGCCCAGGGGGACTTTTGCTCTTTCTAGGATGACATCTAGGGAGTTTGTGGCAGTTCTGGAACGGATAGAGAAAAGGATAATGCACAGCGACTGGCTGTTTGATATACCGAAAGATGGTGGAGTCCAGCATCCTGTGCTAGCATCCCCAGTGGATTTAGGCAGTGGCTTTGGAACTCTATAACTGATGGCAAGACATGCTAGGACCAAACCCTGACAGCGAATCATTGTTGTGCATGCTTGTGGTTCCAGTACAGGGAAGAACTAGTAAGCCCATTTCAGAAAAATTAAAACTTAGATATTGGGGTTTTTTCTTAGGGAATCAGTTCACCTTGGTGCTTCCTTTTCCTCATTTGTTAAAGGAAGCGACTGAAGGTGTTTGTGTGTTTGTTGTTTGTTTGTTTGTTAGGTTTGCTTTAAGCTCTAATTTCATCATTTGAGTCTCTGTTTCCCTAGACATATCATAGTAGGACTAAGTTCTTCTCACGACCAGTCTTCCAATTCTCAGATGGTTGAAACATGAAGGAGACCTCTGAGCTCTTCCCCCTGCCGCAAAACAGGACTTAGCCTGCCATCACATCTGGCCAGGCTCACCTTCCTTCAGGGAGGAAAAAAAAAGTGTTCGTTGGTAAAACTTGGAAGCCAAATTAATTCCATATGTCTTCGGCAGGCTGTGCAAAGACGGCATCAAAGGAGGACGCTGGGTGGAATTTGCTTACCCACTTCCTGCACCCTCTGTAGCAGTTGTGCTGGCCGCAGGACCCATAGGGAGATTCTGCCAGGGCAAAAGGAAAGGCTCAGGCATAGTAGAGGAAACTGACCAATCTATCCAGGGTGTGGCCAGGATGGAAAGGAAGATTAAAGGTATTAGTGGTCTATAGCAAATAGAGAAGAAAGAACGCACTGGGAGATAACGGTCCCAGGGCTGGGACGCAGCTCATAAGGTGTACCTAGAAAATAGTGCACTAGAGACAGACGCCCTTAGCAGCAGGTATCTTTGTCCTGTTTATCTTTATAAAACACAACGGTACAAAGATATTCAAGTTACATCCTTCCCTGGTTAGACAGTGAAGCAAGCAAGCCCACCTACGTTTCTGTGAGCTGTGCGATCGCACATCTACATAAGGGAAAGGGGAAAGTAAAAAATACCCAAAGAAAAGAACCAGATGCATAGGCAATTCCAACCTTCATAGTGGAGACCTAAAGTCCTAAGAGCCCTGACTGCATATTTAGAAACAAATCAGATTAGTACGCATGACTTATTCCACAGATTTACTGCCGTCAGCATATTCGTAGAAGAGGGAGGACATTTCACTTTAAAGAGACAACCAGGGGTGAGTGAGGAAGACCTGTCTCAGGGGAAGTCAGAAGAAAACCTGTTCCTCCAGATGCTCGCTGGGAGCTGTGTTTACATAACTGATTTCGTTTATTATTATTTTTTTCTTTCCTGTGAATTTCACATCTGTATTTTTAACCAATGCACACCCCTTCTTAGTGCTGTGGCATTTTCACAGGTGAAGACTGTGCAGCCATGGTTTCAAACCAGAAGAAAGTATTAGGAAGCCAGCAACTACACGGGGTGTTTGGGATCCCAGGGTATCAGAGAGCCTTTCTCGGGGTGAGCTTTTAAACACACACACACACACACACACACACACACACACACACACACACACACACACACACACACATCCCAGGCTGGCATATGGAAAAATCTCTTGATTTGAATATATCTATTTTGCTTGCAAGAAACATACTACCTTCTCATTACATCTGATCTGAAGTTCTATCTACTTGATTTTCTTAGCTAAATCTAAAATAATATCATCAAAATAATAAAATTTTGTCTTCCCCTTCCCAGTGATCCAAGTCACATTCTTCTCATCCCTCACATCAAAGGATAATGATGTGGTGGGTGTCCCACCACCTCACAATCCCAAGGCGATGGCCTCTGGTGCTTCCTCATCCTGATTCTCAAAACCAGAGCCCAGCAGGCTCTCATGAGTTCATTTCCCTTCACTTTACTCTTATTACAGACCACTTAAAATAATCTTAATATAATAATGAGAGTCTTAATAGCAGCAGGGTGGTTAACTCTCAAAGGAATTTCCTTTCCATCCCTAAACCACAGTGTGGGAGCATTCCTTTGCTTCTGTGGAACGCGCACACACACACACACACACACACACACACACACACACACACACACACTCGGGGAGGGGGCGCAGTCAGGGCAGTGCCTTCAGCCTTGAAAGCAAAAGGCCCCTGGATCTGAAGTGCACATCCTTGCAGACCAGTCTTATTAGTGTTGGGTGGATAATGCTTAAGAGCTGTTTGCTGTAACCTGCAGAGGAAGTGACAGGGTCTGAAGCTAATAGAAATTAATGAGCAGTGGCTGTTCCTCCTGCCCTGAGTCTGGGCAGTTCTGACCGCCTTCCTAAACCTGCTCACCCATCTCCACTTCATCCAAAGCAGGCATTCTCGCAGCTTAAGGCTGATGCTCTCCATCAGCTGCAAACACCTCATACTTCCCAGAACCAAGCATTTCCACTAGCCATCTCCACGCCAGAGACCACCGTCACAAACACAGTGGATGCCACCAGGCATAGTGACACCAGTACCTGACTGTACCACTGGACAACAAAAGTATCCTCTAGACAACCCCATGGCCCCTAAGCCTCACCCCCACCCCACCCACTCTCTCACCAGCCCAGCCCTGCCTAAGCTTGGATGCTATGAGAGCAGCCAGAGAAGAGGAAAGGACGGTTATGAACTCCAGTGGCCTGGAGACTCGAGGACATTCTCAAGACTTCTATTGGGCTTTCCCACCAAGACAGACATTAAGGGAAGGTGGCCATGGAGGCAGAGATGGCAACAGCAGTGCAGCCTTTGGCCTTTGACTACAGCTGCCTCCACAATACGGACTCAAATTCCCACCCCTCTTTAGCAGCCTGTGGTGTCAGGCACCCTGGAGCACATGCACAAGTGCCTTCCTTCAAAGACCAGTGTAGGACAGAAGCTGCCTTTGCTCCCCCCATTTCCTCCCTGCTCCTATTTATTTATTTATTTATTTATTTATTTATTTATTTATTTATTTATACGAGTACACTGTAGCTGTCTTCAGACACACCAGAAGAGGGCATCGGATCCCATTACCCATGTGGTTGCTGGGAATTGAACTCAGGACCTCTGGAAGAGCAGTCAGTGCTCTTAACCGCTGAGCCATCTCTCCAGCCCCTCTCCCTGCTCCTCTTAATCTCAATGAAGGTCTACTAAATCTCATGCCAACAGCAATCCACCAAGCTGTGCCTGCCCTGCCCCAGACTTGATTAATTCCGTGTGTTAGCTTACTGAAGCACCCAGCCCTGTCTGGGTGTGACTAGGTTCTAGCAAGAACAAGAAAAATTGAAATAAATAGAAACAGAGAAAATTTTTTGACTACTGAAAAGAGAACTAGCCAGAAAGGTGAATGGCTGGTGAATGGACCAGTTGGTAAGAGACGTGTGAGGCTGGATGCAGGGTGTGGTGACCGGGAGAGTTGTTTCAAAGCAAATGGAGTGAACCCTCCGTAACTGAGTGTCTGTGGCCTGTGTCTTCCTTAGGGTGTCGATTGCAGTGATGACACACCATCACCAAAAGTAATTTGGGAAGGAAAGGGTTTATTTCACTTACATTTCTCGGCTAGCTCAGCCAGCTTTCTTATAGAACACAGGACTACTAGTCCAGGCATGCCTTTAATCCAGCACCCAGGAGGCTGAAACAGGAAGATCTCTGTGAGTTCGAGGCCAGCCTGGTTTATAGAGAGTGAATTCCAGGTCAGCCAGGGCTACACAGAGAAACCTTGCCTGAAAAAAACAAAAAGAAAACCAACAGGACTGAAAGAGCTGAAGGGGCTTGAGACCTCATATGAACAACAATGCCAACCAACCAGAGCTTCCAGGGACTAAGCCACTACCCAAAGACTATACATGGACTGACCCTGGGCTCCAACCTAGTAGGGGCACCAGTGGAAGGGGAAGCCCTCGGTCCTGTCAAGGCTGTGGGGGAGGGTGGTAAAGGGGGGGGATGGGGAGGGGAACAACCATATTGAAGGGGAGAGGGAGGGGTTAGGGAGATATTGGCCTGGAAACCGGAAAAGGGAATAACATTTGAAATGTAAATAAGAAATACCCAATTTAATAAAGATGGGGGAAAAAAGAAAAAAAGAATTAAAAAAACAAACACATCATATAAATATGTGCTATAACTATGCTCAATACCCATTCATTTCAATAACATATTTATTGAGCCTTGTCTGTGTCTCAGGCTCTGTATGTTCAGTCAGTTTGACTTTGGTGAGAAAGCCATTGGCAGATCATGGAAGCCCACACGACAAATGGTCCTGTTAACTTAAGACTCCCATCCTTTGAACAGTAGGTTTGACACGGAGTCTCCTGCCTTTCAAACTGGCCTTTAACTCTCCCTATGTAATAGACGGTGACCTTGAATCCCTGATCTTCCTGCTGGGTTTACCAACTCTGCACTTGCTTTGGGTAATTGTTTAACGCTATGTGTTCCAAAAGCACTGACTTTTGAATTCCAACAGGTCCCGCAGACGTCCTCAGACCTCAGGCAAACCGGCCCTGTAAGTACCACTGCTTTCATTCTCCTCCATTTTGCTAACCCTTCTTTCAAGCATGCGAATATTTCCAGTCCACAAAAAGCAATCTGAAGGGACGGCTACAACCTCAGAATATGAGCGAACCCAGGCTCTGACCGCCTATTCTAACAGTTCCCTAAAGCGAATTTCAATATGCAAATGTATGCTTTAAAATTAAGCTTCATTAAAATGCACTTACCAGTTTAAGTGGAGGCTGATTTTGTCACCACATTTGGAATTTAGATTCTTACTACTTTCAAACAAATGCTATGTAAACATGAAAATTAAGTAATCAAACGATCCTTTGCCCTCCTTCTCCCATACTCCTCTCTTGAAACTATCCAGAGGCTTCAAAATACAAATCCTGAAGTCACCCCATAAAGAACAGGAGTCCCATGGCTGTCCTTTATAGAAAGCACAGACGCATAAGTTCAAGGCCCAGGCAAATCTCCCAGATGCCCTCGAGCCCTCGAACCTGGCAGGAACTCAAAGAGCCTTGGCAGTCTTTTGCTCCTGCCCACATATCAGGTTCTAGTCCTGTAGGCCCACAGGGCCTCCACTCTCTCTACCCCTCCAGGTCCTTCTCCAGGCCTGGTTTCAAAAAGGGCCTTCTTGGTACCCTCTTCTATGGCTAGAAGGCCATGACAGAAAGACCAGAAAGAAAACAGGGCCCCTACTAGGAGTTTCCACTGCGCAAGCCTAGGCCAGAAAGTGTGTGTGACACCCCCCCCCCAAATCCCCGCCCTGGTAATAAAAAATGTACCTAAATGGGAACCACAAAACTGCCTCGGAATGAACTCTGCCCAGAACCACAGGCTTTTTGTTTTGTTTTGGGGTTTTGTTCCTTTGTTTGTTTGTTTGTTTGTTTGTTTGTTTGTTTGTTTGTTTCAAGCTGCCTTTATTTCCGTGTGAGAAATTACATGATTGGAAATTCAGTGCGCGTCAATCACCTTCCGTAAATTCATCCTTAAAGCATGCTTGATAAACTTATCTTTCTATTCTGACCTAATGAGCAGCAAGTTTAGAAAGAGGTCCAGTGTCATCGATGGGCAGGATTCGGAAGCAGTAACGCCTACCCTCACCCAATCAAACAGAGGCACTTTACTCCTCCCAAACCTGAACAAACCGGGATTGGGGGATGGAATTACAGGATAGAACACTTGCTGGGGTTAACATCCAGCATGAGAGAACTTCACTTAGAGGAGGGCATCCAACCAAAGAACCTGCGACCTGCCTGGAGCCTTGCCCTCTGCTTCCCTCAACGGTTTAGAGTTAGGGCTTTTGAGTCTTGGTCCTTGTTGGTCTCAGACCCAGAGTTTAAGGCGGGGTGACCTCAGGTGAATCACTTAACCTTTCCAGCCTTATTATCTTAATTGGCTCCCTGGACGATTGCCCTTGTTACTATTTCTTTCTCTATGAATGACCAAACTAGACCTATCTTCTCTTCTTTCCTTTGCCTCAGTGTACCTGGGCTACAGGTTCCATGCAAAACCCTCCTGCTCCTCGTTGGGGACCTCTGAGTGTGGTATAGAAAGCGTGTTAAATTTCTTTATTTTTATTTATTAGTATGGGGGAGAGTTGGACGGGCCATGGTGCACATTCGGAGACCAGAGGACAGCTTTGTGGAATCAGTTCTCTCCTTCCACTTCTAAGTGAGTTCCTGGGATCAAACTCAGGTCGTCAGACTTGCAAGGCAAGTGGCTTTTACCTGCCCAGCCATCTCACTACCCCCCACTATGTAAAGGTTTTAATAAGAGTCTTAGAGATTGTAAGGCAGAGCCAACCTGTGGCAAAGAGCAAGGCGTGCTTTTATCCTACATAATTAAAGAGCTCGCTAAACCTGTTAGCACATTCACATCTTAAAAAAAAAAAAAACTGGGGGTTGGGGATTTAGCTCAGTGGTAGAGCGCCTGCCTAGGAAGCGCAAGGCCCTGGGTTCGGTCTCCAGCTCTGAAAAAAAAAAGAACCAAAAAAAAAAAAAAAAAAAAAAACCTGTGCTTTTTGTTTTTTTCCTGGAAGCAGATCCCGCTGGTGGCCTCCAGACATTTCTGTTGGTAACTACAACAAAAACATGCTTTACTTAGCAACTAAAAACAAGCATGTGTTTTGCATGTTTGTACATACACGTAAATACATATTATTCATGTAAATATACATGTAGGTACATACGTACTTTTTTTTATAAAATAAGAACTTTATGCACACTGCTATTTTCATTTCTTTTTAAAAAAATTATTGCTTTTTAAAAAGGTTTATTTAGTTTGGGCCGGGCAGTGGTGGCCCAGGTCTTTAATCTTAGCAAAGGCAAAGGCAGGTGGGTCTCTGTGAGTTTAAGACCAGCATGGTGTTTTCCAGGATGGACAGGGCTACACAGAGAAACACTGTCTCAAATAGACAAACGAATAAACAAGGTTAACTTATTTTATTTTATTTGTGTGTGTGTGTGTGTGTGTGTGTATCAGTGTTTTGCCGACACATATGTCTGTGTATCATTCATATGCCTAGTGCCCAGAGAGGCCAGAAGAGTCTAGACCTGGAGTTATAGGTGATTGTGAGCTGCCCCGTGGGTGGTGGGAATTTAACTGACCTGCAAGAGTATCCAGTGCTCTTAACCAATGAGCCATCTCTCCAATCTCTTCACTCCTTTTCATTTTTTTATGCTGAACACAATCCTTGCATTCCATTTTATAGCCCAATAATTATTGTGCATAAGTAGGTTATAGTCGATAAAAGTCAACACTAAAATGACCCAGATGTTAGATTAGCAGACAAGAATTTTAAAGGAGCTTACTTTATTTCTGAAGATGTAAAGTAAGGTCATAATTAATAAACAGAAAAATCTGAACAAAGACACAAACCTCCTTCCAGACATGATAATTCACACCTCTAATCCCAGAATTTGGGACGTAAAAGCAGGAAAATCAGGAATTCCAACTATATAGTGGGTTATTTCCAGATAGGTGTTATTATATTAAGCTGGTATAAACTTATTTATTTTGGACACAAAGTCTTGCTATGTAGTTTAGAATGGCCTTGAATTCAACAACATTCTTCTTTAGCTGCGTTGAGTGCTGGGGTTATAGGTGTGTTCCAAGATGCCAGGAATGTGCATATAGTTCTGTAATAACATGAGTTTTCATTTCTCTGGGATGTACAGGTTGTTCACCTATTTCTTTCTGTTTGGGATTGGTTCTAATGCTTTGAATTAATCTGGCTGCCAAAATAGGGAATCTGTATGTCCAAACACTGAAGGTCCTTGTCCCCAGTTGTTTTTTGATTGATCAATAAAGAGCCAACAGCCAATGGCTGGGCAGGTTTACTGAGGCAGGAATTGAGTATATGTGTGGACTAGGATCTGGAAGAGAGGAAGGAGAGATCAACACATCTCAGAAGGAGATGGATCAGATTTACAGCTGCAGAAGAAAATTTATTTAAAATGACAGTGAGAAGGGAAAGTGGCCCTATGGGAAGGGCTGCCCAAAGGGCAGCAAAAATAAAATGTAGGTTTAGGTGTTGAGCCAGGAGTACTGGAGGGAAATGTATGCTAGCTGGGCGGAGGATTAGAACTGCCCAACTTTAAAGCCAGTAAAGGCATATTTAGAATTAACTGGTGTGTGTGTGTGTGTGTGTGTGTGTGTGTGTGTGTGTGTGTGTGTGTGTGTTTCATTCTTGAATCCAGATTGCTCCAGGGTGGGTGCAGCAAGCTCGTGGGCACAGAGACTGTTTCACTATGTAGCAGGGACTGGCCTAGACCTTAATATGTTGACCAGACTGGCTTTGATCTCGCAGACATCCCAAGTGCTTTTGTCTCTGCCTCCCAAGTGCTGAGATTAAAGATATGCCCTGAGGTGGAGAAAGATGTTTGACCGGTTACCTGCTCAGGGAACTGAGCTTCCAGATACCACAGAACTGGTGCACATGTGAACCTAGCCCAGAAGCTATCTCCAAACGATAACTGCTTGAAAGCAAAAATTCATTTTCTCCCAGACTTTCCCTGGGTGTTCAAACCATACTCAGGGCAGGTCCCGTGCCCAGCAGTAGATGGCCAATACAAAACAAACTCAGTGGTAGTATTGGAGTTTTTTGTTTACTTGTTTGTTTGTTTGTTTTTGCCTCATAACAAAAGGTTTTGTCCGGGCTTCTCTTTTTAACCATACGGATCTTTCATTTATATATTATGGTTTCTGATTTTGTTTCTATTAGTTTTTTGCACAGGTAGATCTGGGTGTTTTAACATCTGCGTGTGTTTCTTGTGCTTTTTCTTTGGCTCCCCCCCCCCGTTTGTTTTTCATTTGTTTTAATTTTTATTATTTTTTTAGATCCTGTTTGTTTTCTAATGACGGAGGGAAAGGGGATGTGGGTTTGGGTGGGTGGAGAAGTTGGGAGGATGTGGGATGAATTTAGAGACAGGAAACTGTAATCAGAATATATTGTATGAAAAAATCTATTTAAAAAAATCAGAACACACATACCATAGAATTTACTGAGCAATAAAAACCATCAACTACTCATGGACACAATAACCTGATTGAACTTCTAGAGATGTGGGCTTAGATTTTTCAAAAGCTACTTTAATAAACAGTTCTCAAATGCTTCCACCCCACTTCTATCCCACTGTCCAAAGGTAGGGGAGAAAAGACGGTAAACAGGACAAGGGGATGGGGACCTGTTTAGAATCACCTTGGGGTGATTCCAATCTTCACTGTCAGGATACCAGCAGTCCAGTTCAAAAGTGTCACCAAAGAATTAGCCATGGCAGCATGATCCAGCAGAAACTGACGGGGCTGAACAGAATTACCACAGAGCCACCAGGACCAGCCGGAATGCCAGGAGTTCTCTGCCTGTCTCAATGAACCAAAGATTAGTGAAGATGAGACCAGCGAAATGCTGCACAGCTAGCCATGCAAGTGTCCTGTCGCTGTCACTGAGTCCTATTAATACTTTCTCCAAACATCACGTGTCCTCTCACAGATCACGCCTCAGCAAAACACCACTCGAGTCTGCATCACATGACACAACCAGAAACTTCTACTTAAGCTAAGCACTAAGAAGGAAATTCCCAAAGCTTTCATATCGTACCATTCTATTTATAGAATCTTTACCGAAGAGATAAAGTTATAGTAGTAGAGAGATTAGTGGCTGCAGGGTGTTAAGTGGAGGTGGCAAGTTCAGAGTCAACCACGAAAAAGTAACATGAAGGGTCCCTGGAGAGAGAGAAATATCCCTGGGAAATGATCCATATTGGTCTCAGTGTCCTGATCATTAAAATTTCATTTCACTTGTATCTTATAGGCTTTGTACCCTACAAAGGATACAACATTTCACCGTTTAGTCACCTCTTACAGCTGACTAGAACCCTATGGTTATGTCAAGATAAAAAGTTCAGTTACAATATTTTTCCTCGGGCCGGTGGTGGTGATGCACCTTTTAAAAAAAATTATTAATCATTCCGTTCATTTACATCTCAGATGATATCCCGGTTACCCCCACATGCAACCATCCCATGTGCCCTCTCCTACCTCCCCTTTGACTCTATGAGGGAGCTCCTCCCCCACTCATTCCAGCCCCACCGCTCCAGCATCCCCCTACACTGGTGCATCAAGCCTCCATAGGACCAAGGGCTCCCCCTAACCACTGATGTCAGACAAGGCCGTCCTCCACTACAGATGTACCTGGAGCCATGGGTCCCTCTCTGTACACTCCTTGGCTGGTGGTCTAGTCCCTGGAAGCACTGGGTGGTCCAGCCAACTGACATTACTCTTTCTATGGGGTTGCAATCCCCCAGCTTCCCCTCTGGGTCCCCGAGTTCAGTCTGATGATTGGATGCTAGCATCCACCTCTGCACTGGTCAGGTGCTGGCAGAACCTCCCAGGGAACAGCCACACCAGGTTCCTGTCAGTAAGCACATCTTGACCACAGCAGCAACAGTGTCAGAGTTTGGAGTCTACAGACAGGATGGATCCCCAGGTGTGGTGGTCCCCGGATGGCCCTTCCTTCAGTCTCTGCTCTATTTCTTCTTCTTCTTTTTTTTTTTTCCGGAGCTGGGGACCGAACCCAGGGCCTTGCGCTTGCTAGGCAAGCACTCTACCACTGAGCTAAATCCCCAACCCCCTCTGCTCTATTTCTTGTCCTTGTCTTTCCTTTGGACAGGAACACTTCTGGGTTAAAAACTTTGAGATGATGGGTGTCCCCATCCTCGACTGGGCCCGTTCCTATCTACTAGAGGTCCACACTACAGGTTCTATCCCCCTTCGCTGCGCATGTCAGCTGAAGTCATCCCTGTTGGGTCCTGGGAGCCTCTTGTTTCCCTGGTGTCCGGGACCCTCCAGTGGCTACTGCCAGTTCCTCATCCCCCACTGCCACATATTTTTATTCGATTTCTTGACCCTCTGTACCTCTCTCCTGCCCCCTCCAATACCTGATCCTGCTCCCCTTCCCCCACCTCCCTCCCAGGTAACCCCTCCTTCCACCTCCCAAGATTGTCCTGTTCCCCACTCTATGCAGGACTGAAGCATCCACACACTGGTCTTCCTCCTAAGCTCCGTATGGTCTGTGGGTTGTATCATGGGCACTGTGAGCTTTTGGGCTAATATCCACTTATCAGTGAGTACATACCATGTGTGTTCTTTTCTGACTGGGTTACCTCACTCAGGATATATTCTAGCTCCATCCATTTGCCTGCGAATTTCATGAAGTCATTGTTTTTAATAGCAGAATAGTATTCCATTGCATAAATGTACCACATTTTCTGTATCCATTCCTCCTGTGAAGGACATTTGGGTTCTTTCCAGCTTCTGGCTATTCTAAATAAGGCTTCTATGAACATAGTAGAGTATGTGTCCTTGTTACATGTTGGAGCACCTTTTGGGTATATGCCCAATAGTGGTATAGCTGGGTCTTCAGGTAGAACTGTTTCCAATTTTCTCAGGAACTTCCAGATTGATTTCCAAAGTGATTGTACCAGCTTTCAGTCCCACCAGCAATGAAGGAGTATTCTTTTCTCCACATCCTCTCCAGCATCTGCTGTCACCTTAGTTTTTGATCTTAGCTATTCTGACTGGTGTGAGGTGGAATCTCAGGGTAGTTTTGATTTGCATTTCCCTGATGACTAAGGATGTTGAACATTTCTTTATGTGATTCTCAGCCATTGGAGATTCCTCACTTAAGAATTACTTGTTTAGCTCTGTATCCCATTTTTTAATAGGGTTATTTGGTTCTCTGGAGTTTAACTTCTTGAGTTCTTTGTATATTTTGGATATTAGCCCTCTATCAGACGTAGAGTTGGTAAAAGCCTTTTCCCAGTCTATGGATTGCCATTTTGTTCTATTGACAGTGTCCTTTGCCTTACAGAAGCTATGCAGTTTTGTGAGGTCCCATTTCTCAATTGTTGATCTTAGAGCATGAGCTATTGGTGTTCTGGTCAGGAAATTTTCTGCTGTGTTCAAGGTTCTTTCCTACTTTCTCTTCTATTAGACTCAGTGTTTCTGGTTTTATGTAGAGGTCCTTGATCCACTTGGACTTGAGCTTTGTACAGGAGATAAAATGGATCGATCTGCATTCTTCTACATGCTGACTGCCAGTTGAACCAGCACCATTTCTTGAAAATGCTGTCTTTTTTCCCCACTGGATGGTTTTAGCTTCTTTGTCAAAGATCAAGTGACCATAGATGTGTGGGTTCATTTCTGGGTCTTCAGTTCTATTCCATTGATCTGCCTGCCTGTCTCTGTACCAATACCATACAGCTTTTATCACTATTGCTCTGTAATACAGCTGGAGGTCAGGGATGGATGGTGATTTCCCCAGAAGTTCTTTTATTGCTGAGAATAGTTTTTGATATTCTGGATTTTTTTTGTTATTCCAGATGAATTTGAGAATTGCTCTTTCTGTCTCTGTGAAGAATTGAGCTGGAATTTTGATGTGGATTCCATTGATCTGTAGATCGCTTTTGGTAAAATGGCCATTTGTCCTATGTTAATCCTGCCGATCCATGAGCATGGGAGATCTTTCCATTGTCTGAGGTCTTCTGCAATTTCTTTCTTCAGAGACCTTATGAATATCGATGCAAAAAATACTCGATAAAATCTCACAAACTGAGTCCAAGAACTCATCAGAATGATGATCCATCATGATTAAGTAGGCTTCATCTCAGGGATACAGGGATGGTTCAATATGCAGGAATCCATCAATGTAATCCACTATAGAAACAAACTCAAAGGAAAAAAAAAAACACATGATCATCTCATTAGATGCCTTTGACAAAATACAACACCCCTTCATGATAAAAGTCCTGGAAAGATCAGGAATTCAAGGCCCATACCTAAACATAGTAAAAGCCATATAGCAAACCAATAGCTAACATCAAACTAAATGGAGAGAAACTCAAAGCAATCCCACTAAAATCAGGGACAAGACAAGGCTGCCCACTCTCTCCCTACTTATTCAATATAGTACTCAAAGTTCTAACCAAAGCAATTAGACAACAAAAGGAGACCAAAGGAATACAAATTGGAAAGGACGGAGTCAAGGTAGCACTGTCTGCAGATATGATAGTGTACATAGCAACATTCGACAGGCAAGCTGTGTGAACAAAAGGGTATATTTTGTGACACACCATGACACACCAAAGCTCCCGTGGCATGATTTTTTTTTCTGTTTGCAGGGGGATAACAAGGACAAAGATCAGAAATGGAAGGACTGGAAAATGAGTGGGATTGGGGTGCAGGATGTGAAATTTACAAAGAGTCAATGAAAAAAGAAAAAAGACAAAGAAAACACCCTGTAAGTGTGCCTACAGCCAGATTTTTTTTTTTCCCAGAGCTGGGGACCGAACCCAGGGCCTTGCACTTGCTAGGCAAGCGCTCTACCACTGAGCTAAATCCCCAACCCACTACAGCCAGATCTTATGAAGGCATATATTGGCTGAGCTTCCCTCCTTTACTATAAAATAACATAAGCAAAACAATTATTTAGGTGTGGGTGGGCTCTTTTGTGTATATATTAACTCAAAAAGTGTCAGAAGAAAAAAAGTTTAATTATCTTGAAGTACCAAAGGGGAAGGGACAGTGAGAGGGACGTCACCAAAGTTGTAAAATCTTCTGGAGCAGGCGTGCCGCTCAGGGCTAAACCCCCTCACGCACGGGCAACTCCCAGCATAAACAAAAATAAAAA
Organism: Rattus norvegicus; assembly: GCF_021556685.1. Taxonomy (NCBI): domain Eukaryota; kingdom Metazoa; phylum Chordata; class Mammalia; order Rodentia; family Muridae; genus Rattus; species Rattus norvegicus. The sequence goes on along the minus strand of NC_141536.1, from coordinate 55,604,895 downwards.
GGTAGCTGTCTGCACACACACGGTACACAGACATACATGCAGGCAAGTTACCCACACACGTAATAAAATAAAAATAATTTAAAAACCAAATGTTCTGAATGGAGAGTGAAAGCAGTAGCAAAAGGGGGGTGGGGAGGTTGGGACCAGTGAAGGGGCCCAGGGCCGAGCCTGGCCACCTGATTTAGATCCCTGAGACCCATGTGGTGGAAGAAAAGAGAATCTACCCCTTCAGGTTGCCCTCTGATCTCCACACATGCATGGGCAGCCCTGCAGTTGTGGACACAAAATAAATTATTTGTATCGGGAAGAGGTGATGGGGAGGGAGAGAAAAGAAAAACAGGAAGGGAGGGAGGGAGGGAGGGGCTGGGAAATCAGTTTGGTATTAAGAGCACTGGCTGCTTTTCCAGAGAACAGAGGTTGGATTCCCAGCACTCACAGGGCACCTTACAATAGTCCAAAACTCCAATCCAGGGAATATAAGTCCCTCTTCCAGCCTCTACCCCTACAGGTATACAAGAGGACATATAACAGGATATATGCAAGATACATATATCTGTATATATGTGTGTACACTGATACAGATAAAACACCCGAACACAAATAATACAACTACTAATACTAATACTAATAATTTTAAAGTAAAGAATAGCGGTGTTCAAATTTGACTATAAACAAAACCAACAGTTAATCTATACAATGTGAAGAAATTTCCTACATTACAACTCAACTGAAAAAAGTAGCAAACAGTGGTGAGGGGCCCAAAAAGGCAGGTAGTTCTCACAAGAAAACCAAATAACTACAGAAAAAAACAACAACAACAAAAAACAAACAAACAAACAAACAAACAAACCAACACACACAAGAACGGCCTGCCCTGTCTTCCTCTGATAATCCCAGTGGGAGCAAATGGGATTGCTTTGAGCCTACAAGTCCCAGGCCAGCCTAGGGCAACATAGTGCGACTGACTACAACAAACATTAGCAAATTGCTCAGCCACGCTACCTGAAATTGAAGTCCGAGAGTTTCCTCTGCATCTCTCTCCGCTTTGAGAGAGAGAGAGAGAGAGAGAGAGAGAGAGAGAGAGAGAGAGAGAGAGAGAACGAACTAAGAGAACAGCAGGGAAGCCTGTAAGCCCTATCCCTGCTCTTGGCTTGGTACCTGGTCTGACTGGTACCTGGAAAAAGTTCTGAGTTCCAGGATCCCCTCCCCTCCTGCCATGACCTTCCACTGAACCAAGTCCAAGCTGGACTCTGGTCACTGCCTCTGTCCTCTGTCTCTCACCTCTACCAGAAGCCTGCTTACTCCTGGGTGAGGAAAATAAAAATGGGACAGTGTCCCCACGGCTCCTGCAAAAAAAAAAACAAGGAGCCTAGAGCACTAGAGCGGAGAAAGCCTCAGAGGGTTTACCAGAAAGCTGGCGGATTGGAGAACTTGAAATGGTATGTTGCAGGTAATAATTCTAGCTGCTGCGTTCCGCAGGAGAGCCGGGGAACACCCACAAGGTCAGCTCAATAGTTCAAGACCACAAAGTCTCATTCTCCAGATCCTCCTGGTTACCATCTGGCCTTGTATTTAAGCTCGGTGACACTACTCTTTAGTTCGAGATGAGACTACAAATAAATGTGACCTGCAGAAAGCCTAACTAGAGTCTAAGACCTAGAAAGCCCATTTCAAGTTGGAGAAGCATGCCGTACTGACAATTGGAACTGCGCTTGGGGAGTCGAGGAGTCCACACAAGGGGTTTTCTGCTTTGCCCTCCAAGAGTTGCCGCACAGGTTACCACCTGCCAGCGGGAGCTAAGCCTGGCCCTTCCTTCTGTCCAGTTGTTGGTTGGTTGGCTCCATCTCCCAGGCCCAAGAGTGAGGCTACAGCTCTCCTACCTGAAGCAGGACACTGCAAGGGGGCCCTCGGGGACTAGAGCAGGAGTGAGTGCCAAGATGTTTTTTGGGAGAGGATTGTTTTCTTTTCAGCTTGTTCTCTGGCCTCCTAGAGATCAGTTCTCTTCTCCCTTTGGGTGCTACAGAAGGTGCAGAGAGCACCGGGGAGAGAAGTGTAGCATTCCATCAGCGCTAACCCTCCTGGCCTGGGCACGAGGATGGGACAGCTGTTAGCCATGGAGATTTTGTGTTTCTCCTGCTCACTGACTCAGAACGTAGAAAACCCACAGAACATAGAGGAGCCCTAGGTCAGTGCTGTGCTAACCGGATGGCCAGGAACCCACTCTGGATAGGGCTGGGGAAACGGGATGGTGATTGGGTCTGAGTTCTACCAGCATGCTGGACTGTTACCCAGCTCTGTGGGAAGAGTCAGGGCTTTCTGCTTGAAGTGCCTTGGAAAGTGGAGAGCGAAGGGGATCCCTGTCCTTCTCTGAAGGGACAATGTCCTTGAAGCTCATCCTGGCCACTGCTTTCTCTTCTTCACCAGCCTTCTCTTGGTCAAAGACTTGAACTCTTCTGTTTGTAGTCTTCCCAACTGACGTGAGATAGGTCAACTAGAGTCCTGAGGGGGGGAAGTCTTGGGGCTACAGAGGTGTGCTCCACCTTGGGGGTATTACTGTCCCTTCTACCACATCCTACCAGACAACACAAGGGTGTTGTGCACCCTTTATCTTCAGTCCACAAATCTAGTCCCTAAGCAAAAGCACCCTTGCAGGGACCAAATCTAGACTCTACCTTTTGTCCTTGTCATAAACAAGAGACCTAGGCTATGACTTTGTTTCCCTCTCTGAATTCTACACCGTTCTATGGAACCCTCAGAGCTAAGATGGATGGCAGAAGCTCAGGCCGATGAGTGCCCAACTGGTACACTCTAGGATACGTTCTAGCAACGTCCTTCTCCAGCGCACTGTGAGCCATGGACCTTAGTAACCCCCAGATCTAGACACTATGCTATAACAAGAAAGCACCAGTAGTGAGATTGGGAGCAGTAGAGCGCCTTGAACTCAGGAACCACTTAAGGTGGGGAAAGGAGAGGCAAAGATGCCCCCTAGGGAGCTATAAGGAAAGTTCAGACCAAGGGAACCCATCCACTTAGCTGGACTAACCAAGCTCAGCCCCGGAGAGTGTACATTGTGACCTCTTGCTGAGCCTAGGAAGGAAAAATGAAACACAAATGTGAGTTTTCAAGAATACAGGCTCTGGATATGGATCAGTGGCTAAGAGCACTGACCCACTCTTCCAGAGGTCCTGAGTTCAATTCCCAGCAACCACCTACTGGCTTACAACCATCTGTAATGGGACCTGATACCCTCTGCTGGTGTGTCTGCAGACAGCTACAGTGTACTACTCATATATGTAAAATAAATAATTCTTTTTTTTTTTTTTTCGGAGCTGGGGACCGAACCCAGGGCCTTGCGCTTGCTAGGCAAGCGCTCTACCACTGAGCTAAATCCCCAACCCCAAAATAAATAATTCTTAAAGAATACAGGCTCTGGCCGTCTGTCCCTGTGAAGGCTTAAGGGATGGGACACCTTTTGGCTCCCTGTAAGCCTTGTCCCTCAAGGCTGCCTAGGAGCTCTCGCTGGGAGAACCAGTGTTAAAAACACTAACATGGACTTTCTGGGGTAGCCGTGTGACTGTGGCAGAGAAGCCAGTATGGGACAGAAAGGACCAGGAGGTTCTCCAGAGACAACCCTCTGCCCTTTCCCACAGCTTCGAGTTCTAGGACAAAGCTCAAGAGATTTAAAAATTGCAGATCTCCAGAAGTACTTCTGTATAGATGATACCCCTAACACACACACGCGCGCACACACACACACACACACACACACACACACACACACACACGCACACACACCAAGCATCACTTCTGGGACCAGCGGTAAGGAAAGATTCACCCTGGGACCCTGGCCAGAGAGCAGATAGTCAAACTAGCCTTGAAATATGCAGGCCAGCACAGAAGCCCTGGGGGAGAGGGGAGGCGGGTGCCTTGTTTCCCAGATCACACCTCTCTGCTCAGTGCAGGACACCCTGTAGACAAGCAGAGGCAAAGTCCTGGCCCAAGAGAAGTCTAGAGAATCTGGGCCAGCAGGGAGGGGGTGGAGGCCTAAGTGAACCTGCACTCTCCAGCTTGGAGCCTCTGGAAATCCTGGGTGTTTGAGGCTTACCCTAAACACCACTGGGATTTGTGCTGGAGCAGCAGAGAAGGCAGCTGGCTGACAGCTGGAGTTGGGTGAAGCACCTGATGCAAAAGAAGTCATTTTCTTCAATCCAAGGGCCTCAGTGTTCATCCCTACAAAGGGAATGGGTGGATCAAGCCAGGCGCCTCAAGCTACACCTGAGGAACAGGCTCCAAACTGAGATGTGTTGAAACACACAGTCTACACTGAGACACCTAACCCTCCTCTAGTAGGTCTAGGCAGAGTAGAAGAACTCTAGGCTAAGGATAACAACTGAAAGTAAAGAGGATGCACCAAGGCAGAGGGGCAAACTAGCCTCATTCAAGCAGTCAGTTTCCCTCTGATGTCATCACAACTCCCTCTTGAGGCCTCTTCAGTCTGAGGAGAGCAGAGTGGCTCTCCTCAGAACTGGGGATCAAAATATAAAACATCAACATTAATCAATACTTTGGGGCACTTGACTTTAGACCAAAGTGGAGAAATCCGTTAGCTATTTTTTACAAAGCAATCAGATAATTTGGGTGAACCTAGATTTTTTGGGGGGGGGGCTCATGCCTGTAATATCAGCGCTCACACAACTCAGAAGTAGGCAAGAGGATGGTTGTGAATTCGAAGCCAGACTCATCTACCATAGCAAGTTCCAGACTAGCTAGCCTGCACAGCGTCCTGAAATCATGCCTCAAGAAAACAAAATCAATAAATGAAACAAGATGTAGATTTGTGCCTGGTTTATCAGGACACTTCAAGCCTAGGTGTTTTTCCAGAAAGACAGCTATAGATGTCTCTCTTTCTCCTTCCAGCTCTCCTCTCTAGGCTCAAAGCTGCTTCCACTACCCAAACCCGCAGGGCACTTGTCTTGTGCCCAAGATAAAAGGGGGCTCATGTCCTATTTATTCCAGAATGATGCAGTTTTACAAATCTCAACTGACTTTAGACGTTACTGGGGATTGGGAAAGAAATGAAACGCAGAAAACTTTCCTCCATCATTAAGCCTCCAGGACACGCTTGATTGGCAACAAAGTAGCAGAGAAAGAATAATTTACATTTTTAATTTTGATTCTCAAGAAATTGCTTTCTTTTATTAGGGCAAAACAGCTACTAGTGTGGTGTCAGAGCACTGGGACTTGAAATCGAGCCACTAAAAGGCAATCTAGGTTAAAAACCGTGAGATACCATTGACGCACACAAAAGCGGCAGGGAGCAGTTTAAAGTCAATACGGTAGGGAGGGTCTGGTCTGGTGAGGGGAGTCCCACCCGGAGCGGAGCGTTTCTAATAAAACCCATTCTTCTCCATTCTCCAGGACTTCCTTAGCCAAGTGGCTGAGAACTAAATCCAGGCAGACTGGAAGGCGCATTACCTGCCTCATTATTCCGCTGTGTGAATTCTGGAGTTTTAATTACACACTTGCTTTTTCTGGGGAAGACCAAAGATCGTATTTTTTAAAGTATCAACTTGTTTTCCATTAGGCAGTTGTTGTAACAAGTTCTTTCAGTGACATGTTATGTCTTTAGGAAGGGATGCTTCAGATGGCGCGCACTAGCACAATTTTGTGGCTTTTAATTACTATTTTGTTCTTTTGGGGGGTTTCAGAGGCTGGCGCCTGGGCGTGATTAGACTGTCTACCAGGCCTGTAACAACCTCGTACACTGTCCACCAGGTGGCGCAACAAAGCAGGCGCTACCGCTAAATCTTCATTGGGGAGTCCACCACCACGACGAGTCCATTATCTTTCTACTGAAAAATCCCAGTCACCAGAGAGGGGAATTCTTCACTTGGACTTGAGAGAGAGGAGGGAGGGAGAGAGATAGAGATAGAGATAGAGATAGAGATAGAGATAGAGATAGAGATAGAGATAGAGATAGAGATAGAGATAGAGATAGAGATAGAGATAGAGATAGAGATAGAGATAGAGAGAAAGAATATATGAATATGAGAATGAATTAAAACAGCGGAGTAAGATCCTAAAACATGAAAATGTAAAATAAAGTACACGAAATAAAATTTTTTATATTATTGGTTATATTATCAAGGAAACATACTGGGATTTAAAAAATCTTGATAAGTCTCTAACATTACTTCAGTATTTTTTTTTCAATTTCCCTTTTCATAAAAACACCGATTCAAACGACTTTGAAGACTGTCTAGTCTGGCCTACCTTTCCCAAGGAGGAAACCTCAGAATCAGTTCCCAGCCAGAGGTTCAGATGTGCGTCATTAGGCCTTTATGTGTATGAGGAAAAGTGATTTCAAATACATTACTAGTAATAATACCTTTGGGCTTATAGAGCTCTTCTCTCAAGCAACAAGGAAAAACGTTAAATATTATCCAATTAATTGTCGTAATATCTCTGTGGGTAGGTTGGGAAGCACATGTTATTATACGCGGTTTATGGATAATTTAAATCAATTGACCATCAGGTGCAGAGTGGCTGACAAGAGTAAGTGCCAGCCAGGCACCTCTAGGGAAAGTGTCTGGAGAAAAAGGAGACAGAGCTGGCTCGGCCCTCTGCCTGGCTTTATTTGATTAAGGTGACCTCGGACAAGAGATGTAAATCCTTAGACTTGGCTCTTGCTAGCAGAGTGACATGGGAGACCCCACTTCTTTCCCGGAGACCAGACGCCTTCCGTCCTGTTGCGAGCCATCCTGCACCCCATCCAGCTCTAAATCCGGTACCCACTTTCTGCAGTGGTTGTACACACACACACACACACACACACACACACACACACACACACACACCGCGGTCGCCTTGCCCGCCACGAGACACGCGGGTCCCCGGGCCTCCGGGCCGCGGGGTCGCGGACTCTCGGCGCCCCGCGGCCCATTCCTTCTGATTGGCTGTTGCTAGGTGACGTTGCTTGCGGTCACGTGACAAGTGTTAAATGCCCACCCTGCAGGAGCCTGCCCGGCAGACAATCGTAAAGCTGCTCGGGGGTCGCTCACCTGCTCCCGCCTTCTGGAGCCCCTACCGGGCCTGACCGCTCTTGCCCCCTCCGTTGCCCGCCCCCCGCCCGAGCCGGGCCAGGAGCCGAGAGGCCGGGGAAGGATGCAGCCAGCAGCTGCGGTCCCGAGCCACGCACGGTGATCGCCTCCTCCAGGGGAGGAGGCGCCTAGACCGTAGCCTCATTTCTTGTTTTCCTCTCCCTCCCCCCTCCCCGTAATTACATTGGCTGCTGGAAGGGACCTGGAGAAATAGACGGAGGAGGCGCCTTGCAACCCCCTCTCGCCCGCCACCCGTGCTCTTTCCTGTCCCGGGTCAGGATGACTGGAGTCTTTGACAGTCTGGTGGCTGATATGCACTCGACCCAGATCACAGCCTCCAGCACGTACCACCAGCACCAGCAGCCCCCGAGCGGTGCGGGCGCGGGCTCTGGCGGCAGCAGCAACAGCAGCAGCAGCAACAGCAACCTGCACAAGCCCCAGGAGTCGCCAACCCTGCCGGTGTCCACGGCTACCGACAGCAGCTACTACACCAACCAGCAGCACCCGGCGGGTGGCGGCGGCGGGGGGGCCTCGCCCTACGCGCACATGGGCTCCTACCAGTACCACGCCAGCGGCCTCAACAACGTCTCCTACTCCGCCAAAAGCAGCTACGACCTGGGCTACACCGCCGCGTACACTTCCTACGCGCCCTACGGAACCAGTTCGTCCCCAGTCAACAACGAGCCCGGTAAGCATAAACTAGCCTCTAGGGTGACCAAGTCGCCCTGGCCACCGGGAGGGACGGGATAAGCGTGGGGTACGGGAGTCCGGAGCTCTAGTCTTGCACTCTGTCCATCTCTTGTTCCTGAACTCTGCCCAATCTCCAGCTGCGCGCGAATCACAGTTTCTCTGTCTCTCCACGCTCCGGGGGATAGAGCCTGAGGGCTGTTGGGCCAATTGGCGTGTTGTGAGTAGCGCATCGCTTTGCTACCCGCCTCTTCTTTCTCTCTTGCACAAGTCTCCCCGGTCCCTTGCAGGGTTCCGTGGCCCGGCCAGTCTGTGCGTGCTGAAGTTGTGAAGGCCTCCTCCAGGCTCTGGCTCTGAACTTTAAGACGGTTGGACGGTGGGTACTCACCATTCATTTTCGTTGCAGACAAGGAAGACCTTGAGCCTGAAATCCGAATTGTGAACGGGAAGCCAAAGAAAGTCCGGAAACCACGCACCATCTACTCCAGTTTCCAGCTGGCCGCCCTTCAGCGACGCTTCCAGAAGACCCAGTATCTGGCCCTGCCTGAGCGAGCCGAGCTGGCGGCCTCCCTGGGCCTTACCCAAACTCAGGTGAGCAAGGTGGGAGATGGCCTGGTTTAGCTAGGAAGCGGGCACGTTCGGAACAACTTTTCAGAAGTATACTTTCAACTGTGCTTTTTTTTCCCGGGCATCATAAACTTTTAGGCCCAACGCTAAAAAAAATTTTTTTTCAAAGGGGGCCGCCGCGTGGGAGGAAAGAAAATGACCCGGGTGGACAGAAATCTGACACTACAGTGCCTTCCCACTCGCTGCTGCTAAAGCGGGTGACATAACTGGCCTGACACCACACTCACAGAGCCTTGGTCACATAGTTAGGGCTCATCCATCAGCGTTTTTGTGATCCCTGCAATGTAGTCAGAAGCAGCGGGGCTCAGAGGCTGGGCAAGTGTTCTGTTCACCGGCCCAGGTTGCTCACTGGCCACCTCTAACCGTCCGCCGGTCTCCACTCCGCCAACCTCCTGCCCAGGTTCCTGCACTAAAGCTCGGGGGCTTTTCCTTTTTTTTCTACAAAGGTCAAAATCTGGTTCCAGAACCGCCGATCCAAGTTCAAGAAGATGTGGAAGAGTGGCGAGATCCCCACAGAGCAGCACCCTGGAGCCAGCGCTTCCCCACCATGTGCCTCCCCGCCGGTTTCGGCGCCAGCATCCTGGGACTTCGGCGCGCAACAGCGGATGGCGGGCGGCGGCCCAGGCAGCGGAGGCAGCGGCGCGGGCAGCTCCGGCTCCAGCCCGAGCAGCGCCGCCTCGGCTTTTCTGGGAAACTACCCGTGGTACCACCAGGCTTCGGGCTCCGCTTCACACCTGCAGGCCACTGCGCCACTTCTGCATCCCTCGCAGACTCCGCAGGCGCACCACCACCACCACCATCACCACCACGCAGGCGGGGGCGCCCCGGTGAGCGCCGGGACGATTTTCTAACCCTGAGCGATCAGCGCCAGAGACTTGAGAACTGAGACACCGTGTTCTTCAGCACGCGTACCGTAGCTAGAGGCTCAAACCTACCAGCCCGCGACCGCCACCCAGCCGTATTGGAAGTGACAACCAGGGGTGGCCCGTCTCGGAGCCACTCCTCGCACTGCCACGGAGCAGCCGGGAACAAGGAGGCCTCGTGGGATCCTCTAGTGCCAAGCCCGGCATCCCTGGCCTCAATTCCGACCTGAGCCCCGGCCACTTCTAGGCCATCCTCGGACTTGTCGCCCGGTCTCAGCCTCCTCATTGTAATCCTCAGGGTCCTTGGTCTCTCCAGGCCCTGAGCTGGGTCAGGCACAGGGACGCCTTCCCTGCCCTCGAGGCTTCCCGGCTCTCAGAGGCTCCTTTTTCCTCTCCTGCCCCAGGCCTCAGCTCCAGTCCGCTTCGGTTATTGACCTCCCTGGGTCCTACCCCATCCCATCACGTACCCCCTTGACCCCCGGGATCCCGCCGGTTCCCCCCCCCCTCCTGGGGGCTCATGAGGAGAATTCCCAGCTCTCCCAACTCTTCCCACCTCCCGCTTTCCCCAGGAACACTCCCTTAGCTCCTCGTCCATCACCAGTGGAGTTTTTTTATTTTTATTTTTTTAAAAGTTTAGGTGCCTTTGCGGATGACCTCATTTTGATGTTGAAAAAATGATTTTTTTAATATGTGGACGCTGCAAAAAATGTGTTTAAATTATCTTTTTTAAGATGAATTAAGGACTATTAGCCCGAACTTCGACGCAGAGTTTGTAAATAAGGGTGTCTGTGCAGATTTCCCCACATTTATTTGTATAAAATTTCTCATCTTTTCAGACATTTTTGTAAACCGCCCCCCAGTTGTGAAAGCTGCGACGTAGCAATGACCTCAGCAGCCCCTATGTTTTCCCCCTTTGAAAATTTTTCTCAGTTAAATTAAGCTACTGATTTGAATTTGTTTTTTATCTTGTCCTAAAAAATCTTTGTTCTTGAAATGCAAGGTATTTGGGGGTTATTTATTATGAAAGCAACATACTCTTAATGTTGATTTTACAATATGAAGAGATTATTTAAAATAAATTATTGTTTTCATTGGAGTGTGTGCTTTTTCCTTGGTGCCAGGGTTCCATCGGCTCAGACCTTGAGCGGGTCCCCTCCCCGGAATCGGATGAACAGAACTGCACATTTGCACCTTTCCGAGGCCTTAAGATGCAGTACAGTGCGAGAAGGGTACTCCTGCCTCGGTGAAGGGTTCAGCTCCTCCCACCCCCCCCCCCCCCCGCCCGAGTCCGCGCGCGGTTCTTCAGCCTAAGGCGGCGTGACTCACTCAGCGCCGGGCGGCTCCAGCCTCCGCCCGCCTGGTCCCTCTGGCGCCGGCGCCACCGCCCCGCGCCTGGGCGGTCTCCGCCGCCACCGCGTCCGTGGTGCTGGCTAGGCAGTGCACCCGAGCTGCCGCGGGCAACCAAATGTCCAGGACCTAAGCTCTGCAAGAGTCTGGGATAAGACTCCTACAATGGTCCCTCCCTCCGTTTGCCCCCGAGGCCCTTTGGGAGCTGGTTGATCCCAGAACTCAGTGAGTCACTCTCATGAAGCACGGTTGGCTGCTTTGGAATGCTGGGCAACCCCAGAACACAGTGCTGTACTAGTACACACACACACACACACACACACACACACACACACACACACACGTTACACATGCTGACACAAACATGAAAATGCAGTCAACGGCAGGCAGAGATGGATGGATGCACATTGCTGTGGAATGGTACACTTTGCACCTCACACTCTTCCAGAGGGACAGTCCATACAACACTCAGCTTCGCTTCCCACTATAGGCTTCACGTGACCAGCTCTCAGCGTCGGAAAGGACCCTACTTTCTGGCATTCCCTGCAAGTCTAAACTAAAAGTTTGTTTCACTGAAAGCGCTGGGCTCTGTTGTTAGAAGACTCCCCGCCCCGTATCAACCAGTGACTGTGAGACCTTGGGCAACCCTCTTAGCCCCTCTGTGCTGCAGTTTGCAGATCTCCACGATAGGAGAAATAATAACAGCTATGGCTCAGGAGAGTGAGCAACTTAATGAACCCCTAATGAGGCAATGATGTAACAAGGCCTGGCATGTGGTACGCACTAGATAAGTTTTGGCTACTTCGTATTTCCTATTACTGTTTTATCGCAGTGCTCCAAATCGGGAGAGGGGCGCTTTACTCATGAAGTCCGATGTTACTAAGAAACCTTTCTAACTTCGTCTTGAGTGGAAAAGTTAGGGATGGGGAGGCTCTGGTCCTTTTCTACGTGCGGCTTGAACTTCTGCCATTCCCTCCAAGGGATCAGTCTGTCCTGGAGAGGAAGTTAGGCACAGACCAGAAAACCCTGCTTGCTAAACTAAGGTCTTTTCTACTCCAGTTTGTGCAGGTCATCCACGTATCTTCAACTCGTATTTGGATGGAGGGGCCCAAACAACAAACAACCATAAAACTGAAGCGATTTTCTGGACTTAAAGCGGATACTGTTTTCTGATCAAACTGACGTTGGGTCTGCTCAGAGTGATCCAGGTTGGTCTCTGGAAATGAAGAGGTTGCACGGTTCAGAATGATCTGGGACTTGGAGCTACTGCCCACCAAATCACCATCTTAACCCCCCACACACCCCACTCCCAAATTCCACTTTGTGATGTGTGTGTCCCCCTGCGCGCCGATAGCTGGTACCAGCCTTTCTCCTGAGGTTATGCCCTCCCCTCTTTTGCGCGCACTCCCCTCCCCGGCTCCTGAAACCAGCCGGGAAAGACGGGGCAGTAAATTGGCTGGTGTCGAGGATCTGCAGCAGACAAGATGATTAAGAGGCCTACGCCGGAGCGCCCCGGGCAGGGAATGTCAGCCCAAGTTGGAATCACGCAACAGGCCTTGGCATGAGCCGAGCCTGGGAGCCCGGAGGGCGGGCGGCCCCTCTCCGGGGTGGGCCGAGGCCCCACAGACTCGCCGGAGTCACCAAACCTGGCACTCGGCGGCGGCGGGGTCGTACGGGGCCACGACGGGCCTTTCGCCCGGCAGTGGGCAAAGGAGGGTGCAGGAACCAGGGGGAAGGGGGCGTTCCCGCGAACAAGAAGGGCCAAAGAGGTCG
>NC_141536.1:55302498-55319998 GCF_021556685.1 Rattus norvegicus | reverse complement strand
TGCAACCTCACAGTCTGGGAACTCTCTATGTAGATCAGGCTAGCCCTGAACCTGTGGTAACCTTTTGTCTCCCTTGTAAGGTGCTGGAATTATAGGTGTGGGAAGGACATCTTGCTGTCTTTTCATTTTTACTGGTCATCTGTACATTCCTTTTGTAAAAAAAAAAAAAAAGAAGCATGTGAAGTATACAGAGGCATGGACACAGAAAAGTGTACATACAGGTTAAAATAGGACTCATGTGATGACCAGGTCAAGAAATAAAACATCCCCAACAAGCCAGAAGTTACCCATCCTTTCCCCCTCCACCCCATCGCTGCCTACCATGTCTTCATTTCTGCATGGTTTTCCTGCTCACATATACATCCCTAAATACTGTGGTCCCCTCCCCTCTTCTTGAGACGAGATCTACCGTGGTCCAGGCAGCCTCTTCTGATCTTCCCGGCTCAGCTCCACAGAGCTAAGATTATAGGTCTTTACTACTAAGCTTGACTTGTTTATTGTGTGTCAATGATGTGTGTGTGTGTGTGTGTGTGTGTGTGTGTTCACATGACACAGCACATGTGTGGGGTGGGAGGATAATTACTGAGAATCAGTTCTTCCCATTTTCCATGTGGGATCTGGGGATTTAAACTCAGGTCTTCAGGCTTGGGCAGCAAGAGCTTTTACCCACTGAAGCTGTCTTGCCAGCCCTGACCTATTCTTTTTTTTTGAAATCTGTATGAATGAAATTGTGTACCTTTGAGACTTCTTTTGCTAAATACATTTGTAAGGTTCATCCCTGCCATTGTGTGCATTAAGAGTTTGTCCATTCTATTGTATGGATGCATTGTTTATATTTAACTTTTTTTTAAAGATTTATTTATTTAATGTATATGAGTACACTATTGCTGTCTTCAGACACACCAGAAGAGGGATCCCATTACAGATGGTCGTGAGCCACCATGTGGTTGCTGGGAATTGAACTCAGGACCTCTGGAAGAGCAGCCAGTGCTCTTAACCACTGAGCCATCTCTCCAGCCTATTTAACTCTTGATTGACATTTGTTTTCCCAGTTTGTGGTTCTTATAGACAATGCTGCTATAGTGGACATCTATTCTGCACTGTGCCTCTTTTTAAAAAATTGTGTGTGTGTGTGTGTGTGTGTGTGTGTGTGTGTGTGTGTGTGTGTGTGATGTGCACCATATCCATGCCAGTGGCTCCAGAGCTCAAAGAGTGCCAGATCCCCTGGAGATAAAGTCACAGGTGGTTGTAAAGTGGCCAACATGCTGGGAACCAAGGCCAGGTTCTCTGTAAGAGCTGAAAGTCCTTTTAACTGCTGAACCATCTCTTCAGCCCACAACATTCTTCATATGTTTTGGATACTACTATGTGTCTGTTTTACACATTTTCCTACTTTGTGCATGTCTTTTCCTGATTGTTTAGATATATTAACATTTTAATTTTAATATGTTCAGATGTATCGGTATTTTTCTTGTTAGCTTGTTGAGCATCCCTTTAAAAAAATTATTCTTTTATTGTTCTGGGAATGTTGCTCAGTGAGAGCATGCTTGCCTAACATTTACAAGACCCTGCGTTTACTCCCCAGAACCACCGAAAGACAAACACAAAACCTCCAGGTAAAAATGATAAAGTTATTTTCTTGTTCTACACTTTCTAGTGTTGCCTTTCACATTCAGGTTTCATGCAGTTTGGAGCTCTCCTGGTGTCTCTGGCAATGTGGGGCAGACCTTCGTTTCTCTGAATGGCAGCCAGCCCCGCCGGCACTGTTTACTGAAAGCTGTCCTTTCCCAGCTGCTCTGGAGCATTGTCTCTGCTGCTCACTAAGAATCAGCCCAAGCTTCGCTGACTCTAAGGCCTCTCCTGAGGCTGGTGCAGGCCCTCTCCTTACTCTGTCAATTTCTGTATCTAGTATTATACACGATCCTAACACACAGTGTAGCACTCGCTTCCCTCGTTGTAAGAGAGCTAGGACTTTTCTTGGTTCTTCACTCTTCCATGTATAATCTATCAGCTTATCAAAAACCGTTTCAAAAACACTGATGGTTTGATTGAACAGTAATGAATCTGTAAGCTGCTTTGGAAGAATTTGTATCCTTATTATGGGGCCTTCTGATCCAGGAACATACTATATCCCTACCTAAATATTTTCCATGTCTTAATAAAAATTTATACTCACCGAAGAAGTCTTGTACATCTCTTGTTATATGTGCTCTTAGGAAACTCATGCATTTGAATGCTACAGCTAATCTGCATGTGTGTGCATGTGCATTTCTGGATGTGTATGCATGTGTGCACATGCATGTGCATGTGGTGTTAGGGGTTCAATACAAGATTGTATTGTGCATGGTAGGCAAGCCCTTCTCCATTCAACCATATTCCTAGCCCTTAGTGTTTGAGACAGGGTCTCTCTGGTTAGCCTGGGCTGGCCCAGAGCTCTCACTCCTTCCTGAGTCAGCATCTGAAATTCTGGGAATTGTTAACTGGGTGCCACCTTGCCCAGAACTGTGACATCATTCTCAAGATACGACTTGCTTTAGTGTATTGCTCTTGGTCTCATCTTTCAGCCTCATAGTCAACGCTGCTGCCTTTCCTTTTTTCCTTCCCTCCCCTCTCTCCCTTCCTCCCCACCTCCCTCTCCTTTATTTCCTTTCTCCTTTCCTCCCTCCTCCTCCTCCTCTTAGTGCTGAGTATTGTACCCAGGGACTTGCACAAACTAAGGGAACATTCTGCCGGAGCTGCAGACCCACAACCCTCTCTCTTCCTTTGTGAACTTTTTGTAACATACATATTTTATGGTGTATCATTGAAACTTTGGTTTTTCAAGCTATTTCCTTAGTGATTAGAGCTTATAATACCTTAATTTATAACAATCTTGTATTCCCAGTGAGATATATTTTAGTGAAGTAAAAGGCACTCCTCTAAGACAGCTGCCCCGTGCTTTGTGCTCATCTGAGGTCACGACTTGCTCTTCACCGTGGCTTGTGGTTATATTTTAAATACGCTGAAGAAAACAGGCACCAAGTCTTCAGTATTTCCCTCGTTTCCCCCCTCCTGCCGTTCTCTCTCGTGACTATGAGTCCCCTCTACTGCCATTTATTTTCAGATAGGATTTCCTTTAGCAACTGAAGAGCAGGTTGGCTAGCAATATCTATTCCCGTCCTTATTCCTGCCATCATGCCACTGTTTTCTTCCTGTTTGGAAGATGGTTTCGCCAGATCTAAAACTCTTGGTAGTCAGGCTTTTTCTGGAAACATTTGGAATGTACTCCTGTTTACGATACTGTTTTAAATAATAAATCATTTGTTAATTGTATCCTAATTTTTCTTTGTGTTTTAAAATATGATTGGACTAAGTATATCTCTTTTCTTTTCCTGTCTTCTTATCCAGTGCTTGACAGTTCCCGGAAGTCTCTTTTTTTTCCTCATTCCATCAATTCTTCAGATTTGGAGGACTTCAGTTCTTGGATTAAGATTCAAAATAAAAATTAACCTAGATTTTGGAAATATACTTATCAATGTCTATGGCATTTCTTCTCACTTCTGATATTATATTTGTACCTTTTGATTCAAGAGATTGTCCAAATCTTTGTACAGCAGCAATCCTCCTGCTTCAGCCTCAACTTCTTTTTTTTTTAAGATTTATTTATTTATTATATATAAGTACACTGTCACTGTCTTCAGACACACCAAAAGAGGGCATCAGATCCCATTACAGATGGTTGTGAGCCACCATGTGGTTGCTGGGACTTGAACTCACAGCCTCAACTTCTAAACCCTGGGCTTACAGGCAGGCTTTACCACCTTTATCACCCTCACACAGACATGCTTTACAGCAGTGGTTCCAATCTGTGGGTCATGACCCCTTTTGGGGCCGAATGACTCTTTCTCAGAAAACAGAGATTTACATTATGATTCACAACAGCAGCAAAATTAGGAAGGAGCAACAAAAACAATTTTATGGTTGGGGAGTCATCACAGCATGACGAACTTTTTTATTAAAGGGCTGCAGACTTAGGAAGGTTGAGAACCACTGCTTTATGACCTTTTAAACAGGTTCATGCTGATAGGTTTGAGGAAATGGCGGTGATGTGCCTGTGATCCCAACTGCTCAGGAAACTCAGGCAACAATATCATGAGTATGAGGCATGGTATGGCAACAGAATCCTAGCTCTCCATCCCAAAATGAAACGAAGAAACAGTTCTCTCCAGAAAATGCAGACTCCTCCAGATCTAATGACCTTCCATGCACTGACAAATTTGTGATTTCTAGTTAGGCACTGATGGACATGAAGCCCATTAATAAAGGCCTGGTCATTGTAGCAAGATTTTGTCCAATTATATCATAGTCAGCTTCACCTGTCAACCTGACACACTTGGGAGAGGGCCTCAGCTGAAGAAGTTCCTCCTTCGGACTGGCCTGGAAGCATGTTTGTGAAGATATTTTTTTTTCTTTTTTTTTCTTTTTTTCGGAGCTGGGTACCAAACCCAGGGCCTTGCGCTTGCTCAGCAAGCACTCTATCACTGAGCTAAATCCCCAACCCTTTTTGTTTTTTAAATACCAATAATTTTATTTATGTTTGAGAATTTCATGACATGTTTTGACCATATTCTTTCCCCTCCATAGCTCATCCATAGTTCTCCCTTACCGATTTCTTGTTCTTTCTGAAAAATAAAACAAAATGAAATAAACCTATGGAGTCCAATTTATGTTGGTGGACGACTTCTAAGCACGAGACTTGTCCTGGAGCACTGCTGATATACCCATAGCCCTCCATTCATGAAAACAGATTTTCTCTCACTCAGGACTAAAATTATGAATAGTTTCTTGCTTAGGGATGGGAATTTGTGTCCACCTCCCTCTTTCATGATGGGATCTTGTTTGACTTGAGCTTGGCAAATCTGTGTATTCTGTCACAGTCTGTGAGTGAAGATATTCTTTTTAAAGCTACTTGATGTAGGATGGTCCAATCCTCTGACACAGTGCTCTCCCTGGGGTGCTAGCCCTGTGTTGTTTAAGGAAGAAAGTTGACCAAGTCAGAGCAAGGGAACCAGTGAGCAGTGTCTACTTCAGTTCCTTACTTGGCTTCTTGATTATGTACAAGAAGCTGGAAGCCAAATAAACCCTTTCCTCCCCAAGCTGCGCTGGTCTCTGAGCATCGCAGTGACAGAGAAACAAACTGTCAGAACAACTGGTGTTCATTATGTAAGGTTTTGCTCTGCCTCTGGAGATGATGCTGTAACAAAGCAGGGCCCTGCCAGTTTGGGTAAGAGGTGAAGAAGAGCTATGTCGCAGGACTAATGTCAGGGCTTTCTCTATGGTTGACAGCCACACACTGTTCTTCTAAGAACAGAGCCCTTTCTTGTAGGGTGGGAGTAAAGTCCTGAGCGAATGTGTTTGTTATGGGGATAGTTAACACCAAGGATCCAGGTGCTTCAGCCCCATGGGAGTGGTAAGGCATTCGTTCCACTTTATGGTCCAAGTATGAATGTTGACAAGGGAAACCGTCATAGCCTCCTCTAACCTGGTTAAGGCTTGAAGACTGCTCCTCTATACAGACTGTTTCTAACAAGATCAGCCTACCCTGCCTCCTTGTTTAGCTGTATATAATAAGCTGAGCTTCTGAGGGTGCTGTGGCTTCCCTAGTGGGGAGCCCAGACCACCCAACCCCAGGTCATTTCTTTATTCCCTCCACACTCCATTTAAGGCCACCACTAGAGCTGTGCAGAGCACAGCACCTGTGGTGATCATCTTCCCACGGAGCTCGTCATCTCCAAGGGGACTAAGCCTTGGAGAGGGGGAGCATACAATGATCTACACTATTGATTGTTGGCCTTGCACTTCTCAAGGGTGTGCAAGCTCCCCCTTGGCTCACTGCTCCTCAGTATCAGGTGACTGGGGTTCATTCTGTGATGAGGACACCGGAGGAGAACTCCTTTTGGACAACAGCAAGGCATTTGACCCTTTAAAGATGAGCTCCTGCATGTAGAAGTTTTAAAATATGGGCTTGGAGACAGGAAGGTGGATCTCTCTGAGTTCTAGGTCAGCTTGGCCTACATAAGTAAGTTCCTTTAAGTCACAGCTATGTAGCTATGCCCCTCCCCAAAAGTTTCAAAAATATGTCCTCTCCATTCTCGAATTAACCAAGGAACTAAAAATAAAGTTGCTTTTACTTTACACAGTCTTCCCATATGCATTCTCTCACAAAATTGCCACAGAAAGCAATTATATTCCTTATTCAAGAAACACTAGCTGGGTGGTGATTGTCTTTTATCCCAGCACTGGGGAGGCAGAGGCAAGTGGATCTCTGTTGAGTTTGAAGCTAGCCTGGTCTACGGAGGAGTTCCACGACAGCCAGGGCTACCAGAGAAACTTTGTCTCGAAAACCAAAAACAAACAAACAAACAAACAACAAAAGAAAAGAAGAGATTGTTCCAGGTTATCTCATGTACTGGAGACAAACGGATGGGCTCTCACTCTGTAGCCTAGGCTGGCCTCAACTGTATCGTCCTTCTGGCTTAGTCTCCCAAGTGCTGGGATCACAGGCATAGCCACTGTGGCTGTCTTAAAGCAGAGTGTTCAGGGCACTGCATCCGCGCTCTTGTATCAGGCATCTTTAAGTAGAAAAACTTTTGTTACAAAGCATTTCCACTACTTTGCTCTGAAAAAAAAAAAAAGTACTCAAAAATTCAGTACAGAAACCCACAAAAGATAAAATGACTTGCTATCAGTCTTCCCAGCGGCACTCCTGATTCTCTGTCACAGGGTCAGGTCTCTGCACGCTCGGTGCAGAGCAGGTGTGTTCTACACCCCACACAATCACTGCCCCCCAGCTTTCCGGCCACATCAAGTACATTATGAGAGAGGCAGGATAAGCCATTCCCAGAGACCTGAATAAGTGACCTCACGAAGCGAGCTAGGCCTTCCAGTGCGCTTACCCGAGGGCATGCTGTTCCACACCGTAACTGGGAACCGTTAATGGAATATTAACAAGCCCGAGCGGAGACTCCCGCTAGGAAACTAACAACACAAAATACTATAATTTTATAGAAGTTTGTAAAAGACTGCTGATTGGCGGTGGTGAAACTCTGTGGCTAGAGCGACATACAGAAAACTTAAATGTCTGATGTCCATTCGGACTTTTAGGTTGAAGAATTGGGAAGATGGAAAGTAGAAAGAGAATTTAAACATCTGAAGTTCACACATTAGGTCTGAGAGCACCAGCTTACTGGAAAAACATCATGATTGGCTGACTATGTGAAGCCTTGGCATTCTGGCTTGGGACTGGGGAATCTTTTTTCTAAAACTGCTCCGACAACATGTTCCATAAATATCGAAAAAAGGATTCTAAAATCTATGGGGCAGTAAGAAAGTCTTTTTTAAAAATTTATTTATTTTATTTAAGTACCCTGTAGCTGTCTTCAGACACACCAGAAGAGGGCATCAGATCTCATTACAGACAGTTGTGAGCTACTGAGTGGTTGCTGGGATTTGAACTCAGGACCTCTAGAAGAGCAGTCCATGCTCTTAACCACTGAGCCATCTCTCCAGCCCCAGTAAAAAAGTTACTACTACTCTGGGGTAGTGCACTTAAGAATTTTACTTAAAAGAATGTTATTTAATTCTTCAGTTGGAACATGGACATGATTTTGTCTTTTTCATGTGTGTGTGGTGTGTGTGCATGTTTCCACGTTCCAAGAATCCTACCTAGACTTCTCAAATTGCAGGTGAGACACCCTTTCCAGCTGCTGGCATCTATGTTGTGTCCAGGGATCTGAACTCTCTAGGCAAGTATTTTAACTGCCAAACCATCTCCCTAGTCCCTGCATATTCCTTTTGTCAAAAAAATTTAATTTTAAATGTGTGTATATTTGTATGTCTGTACACATGAGTATGGAGCCCACAGAGTCCAGGAGGGGGTGTTTCAGATTCCTTGGAGCTGCAGTGACAGGCAGTTGTGAGCTGTGGGATGTAGACACTGGGAACTGAACTCAGACCCTCTAAGAGCAGCGAGCATTCCTAGCGGATGAGTCTCTTCCCAGCACCAATGTTCCTTTCATATTCCCTTGGCTCATAAGACTGATGTCTAAGTAAATCATTCCATACTGTGTGTGTTGTGTGCATGCACACACAGGCATGCGAGAAGACAGCTTGTGGAAACCGATTATCTCCTTCTACCACATGGCCCTAGAGACCAAACTTAGGTCAGGCTTGGTGGCAAGTGCCTTTAACTGTTGTGTTATCTTGCCAGGATTTTTAAATTTTTTAAAAACATTTTATTCATTTATATTTTTATGAGTCAAATATATCATTCTACTTGGGAGTATTTTCCCCAAAGCTGAATGGTCCCCGCTATCAGCAATCAGCAAGATGACAGTTCAAAAGTATGAACTCTTTTCTTTCTGTTATGTGTCTTGGATTAACGCAGAAAACAAACCCTACCTCAACCAGATGCTAAAACTAAGTCATCAAAAGCACCAGAGCTGTTGGTTTATACCCTAGACCTCTGCTGAAGATCTCTATGACCACACCTTGGATGCTCATGGTTCCCCATGAGCAGTGCACAGTGAGAGCTGTCACTGATCTCCAGTTAGCATCTAAGTATGCAGCTTTTCCAGTTAGAATATCAATCTGATGCAGACACTGAAACACTGGGACTGACAAAAAGACATTTCAATTGTCTGAGAGAAAGCAAGAGGGAGGCCAGTGTGCCTCCCGAACTCTCCGAGTTTCCGCATGGCTAAGTGGTGACGTCTACCTGGGTGAAAGCAAAGACCAGGACAGGTCACCCTTCCCTCTGCCTCCTCTCCTAGAAGTTTCGAGTCCTTCATGACACCGTTCTCAGTGCTGTCACAGATACGTTTTCTACAGCCTTGCCAAACTTAGCAGAGAACTGTATCTGTGATGAGGAAAAAAGCTTCAATTGCTAAGTATTTAGCTTAAATGACAATAAAAATGATCTCAGAAATTTATTCCCAGTTAACTACAGTCTGAAAAACTGAATATGCTTTCCCAGCACAAATGAAGGCGATAATCTTTAACTTCCTATTCAAAAGCAGAGAAACAAAATCTAGGAAATGAGCCAAAGCTGTGCCTTGTCTCCTGCCTAGGAAAAAACCGACCACAAGTAAACTACAATGTATGCCATGAGGTATTTTTCAAAATTACGAAGATCTGTCGTGCCTAAAAGTAAAAAGTGGATGATCCCCGACCCCAGCCAACTTCCTCTCAGTGTGCCTGCCTGTTAGAGCAGCCTCAGGGCTGCTGCCAAGTGAGCCTTGTTCCGTATGACAGACTTCAGACACTCCCTTCAGAAAAATCAATGCTGTGTTCCTCAGTCACAGCAAGACTAAATGAGCAAGGGTCTACTCTATGTTAAGTTTTTCTGAGGGGTGAGGGAGAAACTATTCCCCTCACCCAATACTTATTTATAAAATAAGTATTATTTTATAATACTAGCCCCAAACCCTATTTATAAATACTTAGTGCCAAGGAATTTCTGCTTGAGGAGAATAAATACTTCCTTTTATAAAAGAACAACTTGAGGGGGTTGGGGATTTGGCTCAGTGGTAGAGGGCTAAAGGCCCTGGGTTCAGTCCTCAGCTCTGAAAAAAAGAAAAAAGAAAAAAAAAAAAAAAAAAAAAAAGAACAACTTGAGACCAGTAGCCATTTGATTGACCATGTCAATTTCCAACCTTACTCAACATTATATTTTAACATTTATATCTTCCCTTTTTTCTAGTCATTTTTACAAACTTAGAATAAAAACACAGTTCCTCTGAGTATATGAATTCTTCTGCAGAAGGACAGTAGGACTCAGCTGACACTGAACTCTGACCTTAGAATTCCTACCAGGAGATAATCTGGATGTTTTTTTGGTGTATAATAGGCAACTATGGGGCGACTATGAAAACTAAAGATTTAGAAGTGGACACTAACTGATACAATTAAGGTTAGTAATTTTGGAGCTGGGAGACAAATTAAAAATTATGTACTTGACAATTCATAAGTATCAGAATAAGTAGGGTTCAGGCTTGGTTAACATCACACTTCTCAGAGATGTCAAAGCTAGAACTGCAGTTTGGGTCTAGTATTCTTGGTCAATTATTTCTTACACCACAGAGTATGAAGAGTGAAGAAGTTCTGTTATGTAGACTTCCGTTTTGTAGAATTCTCTTTCAACAGATCCTTCTTATAAAGTCAAAAAAGTTCAAATTCTGAATTCTAGTGTTTTAGTTCAGGTTCTACTGAGTGAAGAGTGAAACTGAGAAGGATTTGAAGGTGAAGACCAGGAAAGGACGCTCCGTGTAAACCTGTAGATCTGCTCTCAACCCCTTCCCTCCTGAACTGACACAGCCAACTTCCACACTAACACACACATTTGCTATCCACCTTGAAGATTTGTAAAACTGAGCTAGCAAACCCCAAGCGTAGAGAGGATTGCAGGGCAGAGTGGACCCTTGAGCTGGGTTCCTGCTGTGGCTGCTACACCCCTGCAAGCTTCTCTCCAAGCCGCCCATTCTCTAATTACATGCATAGCCCCCCAACCTCCGTACAAGCTAGGAAGTGAGCATTTACTCTTTAGAACAGGTAACAGAGCCAGGCAGAAGCTAACCTAAGAGAACATATCCACTGACAAATTATCCCATACGAGTTTGCAATGCCCGGGAGAACAGCATTATCCCTATATGATGTGTATTTAAGGCTGCACAGGATTAAGGTGGCTGCTTGCATCAGGAACTTTAAAAAAGTAACAAAAATTTATAAGAGAAAAATTCAAATTTCAAAACATAAAAATGAAAATTTGAAAAGTTAGCACATATTTGTTTTTATTTATAGATAACTACCATGAACTATAGAGAAGGAAAACGGCATCAACATGAAACTTAAAACAGGTAGGCGAATGCATGCTGGCACTAAGAACAATGTTCCTACTCACTCAGGGCAGTGAGGACATAACTGACAAGGACCCATGTACTGTATTGCATAATAAGGGACTGTGGCTCTTTAGAAATATGCAGAACTCACTTAGTCTGTGCTTTAGAAATAATTATATATAGTAGTACAAGTTCAAAAGAATCCAAAAGAATAATTAACAATATACACCCATGTGTTAGAATTCAGAAAAGGCTGCATTCTGTAAAGTTGTCAGCTGTATTAAAAATGACACCAATCCAAAGCAAAGGGAATAGAATATAAAAGGGCTCGGTAAGCTTTGCTTCCTGTATTAAACCCAGTCTATCCATGGAGTTTTCTTTTAATTCTCGTTTAATCAGAAGCATGCAAATAGTTTAGGATCTACTTCATCCTCTTTGCCAGACTCGATAAGGCTACGGCCACCCTCCAGGCCTAGGCAGGAATCCGGGTAGCCGCTTCCTCCTCTGCATCAGCTCGGCTTGCGTTAATCTCTGCGAGTGTTCGGCCAAATCTTGCCCATTCATCATTTCGGGGAACAGCGATCTGCTGTTAAAAGAAAGACAATGTTTGCTGAGCAATGAAATAAAAATTCATCTTATCTACTATTACTGTTTTCAAATAATTTTTTCCATTAAAAAGTAATAATTGACCTAAAGGGTCTTTCCATAATTACAGAGGCTATAATAATGATTTACAACATTTCAAAACAAAAGGTGTTTGTAAAACATGTCGTGGCAGCCTCAGAAATGAATCTGTTGTTACCACCAGTGCAAGGATACAACAAGGATGCTGTGTAGACAGACTTCCTGGATCCTCTCTGAGTCTTGCTGAGGGAGAGAGACGCATTCAAAACTTTTAATTGTATTTTCTGCACCACTATTAGTATGAAATAGTTCTTTTATTTTTTCTTTTCTGAGACAGGATCTCTCTGTGTAGAATGCCTGTAATTCATGACCCTCACACATCAGCCTTTTGAACAGAGGGTGTGTTTGGAACATAAAGTACTCGTTCTTGACTCTAACCCCTTGGTTAGAAGTTATATTGCTATTCAGCACAGTGTTGAGTAAAGAGCAAACAAGAAAAAGAAGTTTATGGTGCTTTGGCCTCCAAGAGTCAACCCAGATGTCCCTACAGCTGTTCTTGTGTTCTACAGACTGACCCTGCCGTGACAGGACACAGGTCTTCCAATGTGGCCAGAGAACAAATCTGCTTCTCAATATACAAGATCTAATAGGTAGTTACCAGCCAAGTGTGACAATTTACATTAAGTTAATTAAAATTAACTAAAAAAAAAAAAATCACAGTTGAGTTTGACTAACCATAGCTTTTGAATAAGGGTGTGGCTAACAACCACCCATCAGTCAGTGCAGACTCAAAACATCTGCATGCATTGTCCAACTGGTTGCTCTAAATGATAATCTCTCTCCCCCAAGATCTGATTGCTATAGCCACAAAGTATCAGAACAGGATGGGGAATAACCATGTAGAAAAAGTCCAGAAGGATCTAGTCAGGACCAAACAGGAAGAACTGAGCTCTGCTCCCTGTGTCGTTGGGTGCTGTGTCCAGTCAAGCAGAGTGACAAGAGAGCCCAACTCATCCTGCTCAACTCCATCTCATGCCTTTGCACCCAGGCTGAGGTCTCAAGATTTGTTTTTCTCACAGGTACTAAAGAACTATGGAAGGGATGGAGAACGACTCAGTGCTAAGAGCACTGGCAGCTCTTGCAGAGGACCTGGTTTCAGCTCTCAGCACTCACATGGTGAATCATAACAGCTTGTAAGCCCAGTTGCAGACATCCACCAGCTGCTGCCCGCATGCACGAATGCACACACATATACTCAGGCACATTAACTATTCTCGGAGAAAAAGCTAGCCGAAGATGTTATCTTTGATTTCTACTATCTAGTTCACACAAATCTATGAACACACAATAAACTTTTATCTCAGTATCAATTCTGTAAAACTCCAAGTCTGCTTTGTGATCCCACATTTCCTTGTCTGAAGAATTCCTAGCAACACAGGAATCTAGAAGCATGGTACTGTCATACGCTGTTACATCTGTAGCATGAGAGCACAGGATGCCCACTTAGAGAGATGGCCTCACAAGCTGCTTCTGTGGTGGAATGCACACAACCATGCAGTTCATACAATTCACGAGCTACACTGCTAGACTCAGCTACCACAACCCCTTCACAGCTCTGCCACTAAGAAAATGTGTCAAAACTATAGCAGCAAGCCCCATACCTCGCCCACATCATATATGACAATCTGTCCTTCAGAATCACCCACGGCGATCTCTCTTCCCGAGTGGGTCCATCTCACACGGTTAAGGGCAGGGTTGCCCTCCACAGAAATGCTGGCAGTCGGCACCTAAGTCATTTAACACAGCATAGTTAAAAGTCTCATCAGCTTCCGAACATGTAAACGACAACACTTCTCCAATCTGTGTTTCTAAAAAGAGATGAGACAAGATAGAGAATTTTCCCACCTTCCTCTCTGTTCAGATTTATTATAACGACATTACCGTCACCCCTTGAAGATGAGCTGGGAAAATATGAAGTACTTAGCTAAGAAATTCTTACATGGCTGTATGCATTTCCATAGTAAAGGGTTTTTATGTTTACTTCTTTAAGGAGTCAAACTGTTTTAAAACATTATTAAAACTCATTTTAAAAAGAAAATATTTCCAGTGCCATCAAACCAGATCACAGTTCAGTCTTAAAGGAGAGGAATTACTTTTGCAGTTGTACCTTCCTCAGCTAAAACCAGTTAAATCGACAGACAGCAGCTCCTAGAAAGAGTCCACACTGTTGGGACAAAGTTTTCCCACGCCCCTGCTCCAGGGAAGGCTCCGAGGAGACAGTGCCCACGCAGGGGTGGGGGCTCTGGCGTCTGACTGCACATCCGCTACACTCAGTAACACTCACTGAGGCACACAAAAAAGCATGATTAAACTTACAAGTTTTGAAATATGACCAATGTAGTCCCTATGGTGACATCAGTCAATCCTAAGCTATTATCCCAGAGGCATTATAATCAAACTATTAAGAGAAAGATCTTCAACTAATTATGGTCATAAATTTTGGTAGAAAAATCCAAACTAAGAAAGTAAACTTGGACAGGGCATGGTGGTGCATGCCTTTAATCCCCACACTGGGCTTGGGGGTGGGTGGGGTTGTTGGGCAGAAGCAGGGGGATGACCTCTGTGAGTTCAAAGCCAGCCTAGCCCATAGATTGCATTCTAGAACTATGTAGTCAGCTTGCCAGATAAACAAACACATACATACGTACGTACGTACGTACGTACGTACATACATACATACATACATACATACATTCATACATAAATAAATGAACAAATTAGTGAATGGTAGGTAATAATAGTATTGAAATTCTTGCATTTCCAACATATCTCTCCCTTTCTCATCTTTGTAGAACTAAGTACTTGACTTCCAAGGATCTGGAGAGATGGCCCCAGGGAGCTGGAGGGCACCAGTGACTCTCCCACAAGCACTACTAACAATTGTTATGAGCATCACATCTGCTAACCAGAGGCAATACGGGACCTAAAAACACTTCAGGTCTCTTTAAACTAGCTAAGGATAACTCACGGACACAGTTAAATGCATTGCCAAATGTGGTAAAGCAATTAAGAAATGTGATAGTTTCTATATTAGTAATACTAGTATTTATGATGCTGGGATCTATACCTAGGGTCTTGTACATGCTAAGCAAATATTCTCCCTCTGAGTTACATGCTCAGACCTTGGGTTTCTGAGGCAGGGTCTTGCCATGTAGGTAGCCTCTAACTCACTGACACTCTTGCCTCTGCCTCCCAAGTCTTGGGGTTAACCTGCGTGTGCCATCATGCTCGGCTCCATATTCATTTTATAGTTAATGTCACTGATCTCAATCCTTCATGGAGAAAGGCCATCGAAATACATTGGCTTTCTTTCACACATGTCAGTCTAAGGCTAGCATCTGTGGATGTACACAATCCTGCCAAGGCTGACAGGGAACTCAGAATGAAGGTTAACTTACTCTGACAATGACGAGGCTCTGTTTCCTAGACTAAGAAAGAAAGCACAGTCTACGCCCCATGGAGGCCGTGCCTGGACAGGAGGCCGAGGCTGCTTCCCAGCAGCCAGGCTGCCCGGTGTTCACAGCAGCGCCGTCTCCTCCTGCAGCTCGGCATAGCATGCTGTTTGTTACGGAGGGACAGAGCTTACTTGGTTTCTTTGTGATGAAGCTACAATCACAGAGCACTTTTACATTCCTTGGGATAAAAGAAATTTCACAAATTATTCAATAAATCTCCGATTTTCTGTCATTTCCCAGCTCACCTCTGTGTCATTGTTGAGATTCCATAGATCCAGTCTCCCCATGCCATCCACACAGGCAAACAGGGCTGGGTGGGTGGGTGACCACATAACATCATAGACATAGTCTGAATTATCTTCAAATGAGTACAAAGGCTTGTTATTCTGAAAAGGAAAAGTTAATTTTTAGCACAGTCAGCATAGGAGACGCACAGAAATCCTTCCCCACTCGTCCCCGACACACGCCAGAGATCCTAAGGCAGTCTGACACCAGCTCAGCCTAGACTGTCTCCCTCTCTCACTGCGAACTAAGTACTGGGTAGCACCTTCCTCTTAACCAGTAGCAGTGATGCTACCTTTGAGAAAGGAATAAAATAAGCCTCAGAACACATGTCAGTGAACAGTCCCTGAACAACGACAGCAGAGGCACCGGTCTTCTTGAATCGCCTGGAAATCTCCCTATGGAAGCAGGTAAAGCAACTAGAGAGCCAAAGCAAAGTCTCACAGTGTCTCCAGCAAAAATGAGAGACGTCAGCGGTAAGCCGGGCGAGCCAGGCTCTGCAGGTTGTAAGACCCAGAGTGTCAGCATCTGTGTGAGAAGAGACTGACGGCCACAGTGCACACAGACGCTCGCTTGGCACTGTGATGTGGAGCAGTCTGAGAACAGCAGAAACCAGAGGAGTTCCGCATCTCTCCATGTACACTGAGCGCTATAGGTCTCCTGCTCTCGTCTGGGTCTCACACACTCTAAGCTGGCAGACTTGAGTGCGGGAGCAGCTGGAAGGTGGAGGACAACCCGTGGGAGGCGGCTCTTGATCTACCATGTGGGTCTCGGGCTTGAACTCAGGTCGTCGGTCTTGGTGGAAAACACCTTTACCTGTTAAGCCATCTATCTTACCAGCCCGATTTTAGAAAAAAGGTATGATAGTTAATGTCAATATCATGGTTATTGCAGTAGCCCATAATGCTTAACTAAAAACAAAACATAAAAACAAAACCTAATACCCCCTGCAAATTAACAAAAAATTAAAAAACAAAAACAAAAAAACTAAGCCAAACAGAGACAAGGGTAGTTCTTTTCTTTCAAAGTCACTGTTAAGAGAATAGCGACACAGACCGCCTCCCCCGAAAGGTGTTTACAATCACCCGTGAGCTTTGTAAAGCCACCCCAGAGGGTAACTCACTCGTATTTCCGGCACACTAATGATTCTAAAAGCTTTGACTACTGTGACAGTACTTTAGACACCCCATTTCCAGGCAGTTTTTTTTTGTTTTTTTTTTTCTTAGTTCTTTTTTTCGGAGCTGGGGACCGAACCCAGGGCCTTGCGCTTCCTAGGCAAGCGCTCTACCACTGAGCTAAATCCCCAACCCCTACAGGCAGTTTTAAGGTCTATCACTGAAAACCTAAAACAAAGTTGCTAACAGTCATATTCCTATATTCAATCAGAATGTGGTGCTGGGGACTGGGGAGCGGCTCAGAGGCATAGCACTTGCCTAGCATTCTGGAGGCACTAGAGTTAGTGTCCACGCTGGAGGGAACAAAAATGTGATGGTCTACATGCTGGGCATAGCTCCATGGTAGAACAACTGCCCGGCATGTGCTAGACTCTGAGTTCAAGCCAAGTCCTGCAAAAATGGGCAAAGTCATGAACATTTCACAAAATGGGCAATAATGTCATGAAGGCTGCTTAATCACCACGCTGCACATGAAAACACCTGGCAATGTCACTTCACCCACTGGAAGGTTAAAAGGGAAAACACCAGAAACTCTAAGTAGGGACAAGGTGCAGAGCAAGCAGACCCACACATACCCTCCTCGTGCATCAGGAACTGGCAGACTCTTTTGGAATTGCCAGGTGCTATCTCTTCAAGCTGGACACCTACACATGTCCTCTGACCACGCCAGTCCATGCTAAGTGTGTGCTCACTCAGAACTGACTGCTCATGGCCACCAAAGGACAACTATGACCTGGCACCATGGGCTACTCCTGTAATCCCAGTATCTGGAATGATCGTAAGTTTGAGGGCGGCCTGGGCTTCACAGCAAGACACAAAAAACTAAAGGGAGAGAAAGACAGTATCTTCTCCAAGTGAAACTGAAGTCACCCACACTTTGTCAGCAGAATAGACACATGAACTGTTTTATTTCCATGGCCGGAGAATGACCTGGAACTACACTCGGGTGCATGAGACTCACAGTAACAAAGGTCAGCAAGCCAGAATGAGTACATACTCCTTCTTATAAACCACGAGTTATTTAAAAAGC